>NC_081406.1:496961571-497206571 GCF_030272615.1 Cryptomeria japonica
TGACCATGGAAACATTATGGAGAATCAAGCCTAGGCCTATGTACATTCGTAAAACTAGGGGTTGTCTATTTGGAGAGACAACACCCCATATGTATCGCATTTTATTCGTAAACGTAAATGATTGCATGTGTGTTAAATTGTAATTATTTATTTGTGTAAATCCTACAAGAGACAATTGCCATGTGTGTATTAGTGATGTTTCTTTTGTAGTGTCATTTGACACATATGTTGTATGTTGTGTTGGCATTGTCATGTCACCTTTTTTTGAGAGATTTTTTTTTTTTAATTGATATATTTCCAAATTATCCTTGAAGGTTCAAAGAAATGTAGGATAGTGAGCCATTAGGAGGGTCAACTCAGAGTTGACCCGTAGGTAAACTTTAGGTGGACTTTCAAAGGGTTAAACCAACTCCTAGAGTCAGTTTTGGAGCATTTTTATTGGGCCTCATGGGGTACCTATGGGTGAAGGCCAAATTTGGCCATGTGTCCTTCCCCTAGTACTTTTTTAACCTCCCAAAAAAGTGGTTTTCCCAAGATGGACGAATTTCATCTTTAGGAGTGCCATCCTTGGTTAGATAACCTTCTTGGTATGTGTCATTCCTCTTCCCCATTTCATTCCTCTTCTTGAGGTGCCTTGGTTAGGGAGTGTGTAAGAGCTAGGGAAGACCAACCAATGGGAGCCTCTCACTCTATCCAAGAGGTTGGAAAGAGTGAGAGAAGCCTTCTTAGGCTAAAGATTGAGACTTAGAGAGTTAATCACCCACTCTCCATCTTTGGAGATGAGATCTTGCAATTTTGAAAAAAAAAAAAAAAAATTTTAGAATAGAATTTTGGCTAAGTGTTGTAGAAAAGAATTGTGGAATTGGGCTGCTCTTCTCCAAGCTATCCCTTAAAAACCCTTGGCAGATTCAAGGTTGGTGCATTTTCTTACTTGTATGTTGGAAATCTGTTTGTAGGATTGTTTGAATGTAATTGTTGCTTTCCTTGTAATTCCTTTGTGAAAATATTATGTGATCTTTCTCTTATTTCTTTTCGTATGCATTTTCTTGTGTTTTGGGAGTATCCAAGGCCTTCTTACCCTTGGGAGGGTAGAATGGTCTTGGGGGTGGAAGGAGTTTGACAGCCTTAGAGTGAGAGGCTTTCATTTTGAGAGTGATCTCAAGCGTTTGTTTATGTGACCCTTGCTGCATAGTTTTGTTTATGCATTCGGGGGTCATAAGGGGAGAAAGTATGGCATGTATGCCTTGGGGGTCATAAGGATGATTGGGTTAAGATGGATTTTTATTGTGTTCTTGGTTGCCATGAGTTGGTTGTGATCTACTATCTTGCAATTCTCCTCAAGGTACTTGGTCCACTTCCACCCTTGTAAACATCACATTAAGTGATGAAATTTCAGCCTTGCGATGGGAATGTGTTTGTTGAGTTTTTCCCATGCTTGTTTGTGTTTGCTTGAATGTAACCCATCTAGGTCTTGGTTCTCCAAGCTCGGGGGTGGCATCTAGTAAGCCTAGGCCGGGAGGTGAGCACTCCATGGTCACAACCTTAAGATTTTGAATGCAGGTTGCTTGGAAAAAAAGAAAAATGAAAGCTAGGAGTTGTTGATTTAATTTTAGTTGCAGAAAAATAATAAGAAATGTAATATTATATTTTAGTTGCAGAAATGTAAATGAGGAGTTTTATGTTGTATTTATTTTGAAAGAAAGAAATGTGTTTATTTATTTAAGTCCTCATTTATTAGGAATGAGAGACTAGTTGGGTATTTCACCCATTTGTAGAGGTTGACAAATTGTATTCAAAATATTCTTATAAGAAAAATATTTTGAATGAATTATGTAATGTTAGTGTTGTTGTCTTTTATCTGAAATCTATCAATTGTTTGAAATCTGTCATTTATCTGAAAACTGTCTTTTAATTAAATTATGTCTTATATTGAAATATGTCATCTATTTATCTCTGTAATTTATATAAAGAAAAAAAAAAGCAAAAAGTGAAAGGGAAATATTAGGGAGTAGAAAAGTAGAGATGTTAGCAAAATGATAATGTTTTAAGTGTTTTTTTGTACTATTTAAATGTTGTTGTAATTGTATTTATTACTGTCATTTTTCTACTTCAAAAAATGTAGAAAGCTAAAGTAGACAAATTTAAATTTATCCTTTCCTAAAGTTAACTATTAGAAGTTTGAAATAAAAGAAAGAGATAACTATTGTGCTCTGTTCTATTTTTTTTTCTATTAGTCATTAATTTGCTTTATACAGAAAATAAAAAATAAAAAATAAAAAATAAATAAACAAATAAATCTAATACAGGACAAAAGGATTTATGTTTATTTTAAAAGAGGAAATGAACTAGTTGATATATTTATCAAGCTGTTAAATCTGACAGTCATAATATTGTTAATTTTGCATAATAAAGATCTATTTAATCTAACTAAATGAATATTTGTATACATGTTTAACTAGATCACATTTTACATAAAATAAAATAAAAATGAATGTGTATCTATTATATGTTGTCATTATTTTGTTATTTCCTGAATGTTTAAAAAAAAAGGGAAGAGATTCTAACCCTAGAGACATATATATATATATATATATATTATGAAAAAAAAAAATTAAAATTAAATAATAACAACAAAAAAAAACTAGGGCTTCGGCCCCTACGAAGAGACCCACCGAGCGGCCTGCCCGCGCAGTGGGCCGCAACACACAAGGGAAGCGGCTCGGTCGTTCCTTGTGGGCAGCGTCTCACAGCGGCGGCGGTGTCCGCATTGTGGGCCGCAACCCACTGGGGAAGTGGCTTTGGTCGTTCCCTGTGGCTGGCGTCCCACAGTGGCGGCAGCAGCCGCACTGTGGGTCGTGACCTGTAGGGCTCGACTGTGGTCGTTCCCTATGGGGAGCCCCATGATACCCACTGCCCACTTCAACCCCCCCCCCCCCCACGTGGCTTTCCTTCAGGTGGCTCCGCCCCTTCAAACCGCCGCCCTGCCTCCATTTCGGTCGTCTCCTCCACCGTACCCTGCAACACACACACACTAAACCCTAGAAACCAAAAACACAGAGAAAGGATTTTTAGATAATAAAAATATGCAACCATAACCCAATTTTGGGTTAGGGTTAGCATTTAAATAATAAAAGAAAACTAGAAATGCAACCCTAGCTCACATTCGGATTAGGGTTAGCAAATAAAAAAAAAGAATTGTTAAGTTGATTTTAAATAAAATATAGGAGAAGAATTAACTCTACCCTAATTAGGGTTTGAAATTAATTAAAATAAGAAGAGGGGGAAATTCTTTTTTAAAAATTTGAAAAAGATTCCCCCCCATTTTATTTTAGTTATATGTGTTATTAATTTAAACTCCTTATTTGATTAGGGAGAAAATTGATTTTAATATAGTTTTTCTTTTATAGGATTTAAAATGGAGATTGATGTTATATAGTTACATTAATCGCATAATTGATTTAATTTAATTAACTACGGTTACTATATAGTTATTTTTATATATTCAATTAAATATGGACGTCAAGTTAAATTTAATTTGGAGGAAATTTGTAAATGAAAATTATTAATTATTTTATGCGAATTTTTAGCCAATGAGGCCAATATTGGCCGAATTATTTAATAGTCAAAATTTGAAGGTTTAGGGGAAATTAAAATTGGCTGTAGTGTAAATTATATTTATTTGGCAATTAACATTATTGAATTTGTAACCTTATTGGTTAAATTTAAATAATGAATTTGCATACGCCCAATTAATTAATTTTAAATTTAAGATAACATTATCATTATTTTTGGCCTCGAATGTTTTAAATGCAATTGAGATATTTAAATATCCCTCGACCTTAATTAGCGGCAAATTAATTTGGATGATTAAATTAACTAATTAAATTGCGATGACCCTCTTAGGGAATAATTAGTCTTCATTAACTATTGTCGCCCTATTGATTGAGTTAATTATTCCAACCTTAGTAAACAATTCTATTTACATCTTAGTTAAGACAAAACTTATTTGATTTCTTTATTAATGTAGATTATTTAATGAGTTTATGTTGTTAAAAAAAAAAAAAAATTGTTGTTCCATTTTTGTCCAAAATTTTGGGCACGATAATGCACATGGTCTGACCAGCTTTTTTTGAAATTTTCAGGGATGGATATTACGATGATTTTAAAGCTAACCCCAAAAAATTAGCAAATTTTACGATCTCTAGATGGGCGAAATGAAGGTGCAAATGTGAAAAATAGTACCTTATTAGGGTTTTGAAAAAAAAGAGGAATTGAATTGCAATTTTGAAAAGGGTCAAACCTAATGGATAGGGACACCTTGGAAAATGTTTAGAAATCTGAATTTTAATGAAATTGATTTGGAATTCACACAAAATCCAATTAATTTTAAAAATTAGAGTTTGATGACCTAACCACTTAATTTTGAATTTTGAATTTTAGGAAAAAGGGGGGAAATTGAAAGTTTGAATTGTATGAATGAAGATAAAATTTGAGAACAATTAGAAATCTGAAAATTAAATGGAAATCCATTTTTTGCACAAGTTCAAGATGATTTTTGAAAATTAGGGTTTTAACAAGTAACCTCTTAATTTTGTATATTTTTATTTGCAAATTGAACAAGACAATGAGGAAATTGAATTTGACAAACAAAACAATTTTCAGATCTAAGATAACTACAAGCAATTTTTACAAATCACAAGTTTAATTTTAATTTTAAAAACTAGGGTTTTTAATGACACAAAAGCACTTCTATCAACATTGCTACTACAACCTCCCTTGAGGTGATTTACAATTTAGTCTTTCATTTACATCTACTTGTAAGTACTTTCTTTCATTACTTGGTTAATTCCAAAACTGGGGTTTGACCTAATGACAAACCCCCAATCCCAACCCATTTTCTCTCTTTTCTATGTGTAGGTTGCAGGTGCGTAGCTATACTTTCGGATTCAAGCTCCATTTGCAAAGGTGGAAAAATGTTTTTTGTTTTATGGATTTTTCGGAAGACCGTGTACATTCCCACCATGGTCTGGGCAACTTTTCTTCAAATTCGTAGGGTGACTTCGTCTCGACATTTTACAGCCAAATCCAAGTGCACAGCTTCATCCCATATTTTGATCTCAAGTTATAATCGATTTTTTGTCACTTTTGCACTACATTATTCCATCAATTTTCTTTCTAATTCAAACAAGGAAGAGGGGATCAACATAGCATTCCCAATTCATTCAGAATTCAATCTACTAAAATGTAATGGAGGGAAAATGGTGAATGATAAATCAAGGAAAACTATCCTTTCCCTCAAATAGAGATGAGAGTTTCTCTATTGATTACCATTCAAGAACTTTTCACCATTACATTAGGAAGGGGGAGAAGATAATTCACTAGATTCAATCTCTCCACACAAAGATGGTAGATTGAATTCTAAATGAATTGGGAATGCTAAGTTGATCCCCTCTTCCTTGTTTAATTTAGAAAGGAAATTGATTGAATTATGTAGTGCAAAAGTGACAAAGAATTGATTATAACATGAGATCGGAATATGGGATGAAGTTGTGCACCTGAATTTGGCAGTAAAATGTTGAGATGAAGTCGCCCTGCGAATTTGAGAAAAAATTGTCTGGACCGTGGCGGGAATGTAAACGGTCCTCCGAACAATCCGTGAAATGAAAAGGGTTTTTCTGCCTCTCCAAATGGAGCCCAAATTTGAAATGAAAGTTCCGCACTTGCAACCTATACACAAAAAAGAGAGGAAAATGGGTTGGGATTGGGGGTTTGCCTTTAGGTCAAACCCCAGTTTTGGAATTAACCAAGTAATGAAAGAAAGTGCTTGCAAGTAGATGTAAATGAAAGACTGAATTGTAAATCACCTCAAGGGAGGTTGTAGTAGCAATGTTGATAGAAGTGCTTGTGTGGAATTGAATGTTGAAATCAATCTCTCTTCAATGGTTGAATTCTTGACTTGAATGCAACACCTAGCCTTGAAGGGAGACTTGTGAATGCTCAATGCTGGAAAAGAATGCTTGATCACTTGTGCAACTTGATCACATCCAATTTTGACCTATCCAACTAATAAAAATGAGAGGATGAATGCCCCTTAAATACATGTTTGGTGGATTTGAATTTCGTCACGATCCGACATCGGGGGAGTTTCCCGCCCGAGGCACAACCCATAATGCATGCTCTAAGAAGGGTCTTGCCCAAAAATAGGGTAGGGAAAGGGGCGCCACACCCCTGTCCTACCCCTTTCTCTAGGACAGAATGCGGTTGGGGTGATGTAAAGGCCAAGGAAGAAGATGTTTCTACAAGTCGTGCAATCTTCGATCTCCAACCAAGCTAAAGGATTCTAGTTCACATGCGTGAGGACCTAATACAGTCAAAAATTTGTAGGATCGCAATTTTATGACACTACAGTCACAAATATGTTTGGAAAGGTGAGGGCACAGATCAAATAATTCTAGAGAAAATATGTTGCCACAAGAAATATTTTCAAAGAACAGAGAAGAATTGAGAATAAGCTAAAATGTATGCAAAGGAATGTGATCTCTAATAAGCTTTTGTATATCTTCCTAGAGCATTAAGATCATTTTGGTAAACAAACTTTTGATAAGTTTAAATTAGTTGGTAATGGTACCCTGAAAATGATTAGTGACTTGCTAAGATAACACAAGAAATGTCATGAAAAAATGGTGAAGGAACTCAAATGCTATTATCTTATGAGTGGATCACACTTACCATCTTTCTACATGAGTGATGGAGTGGAGAAGACATATGAGGAATGGAGAGGATAATTTGAGCAATTATTACAAAAATTAATTGAAATAATAAACAATGGTAAGGAAAAAGGTTACAAAAAATGTGAGTATCCATTCAAATAAGTTGTGTGCATTGGAATATGAGATGAAGCATATCAATACTATCAACATAATGTTGAACCCAAGGTAGGACTAAGAGGGGGAGGTGAATTAGTCTTGAACAAATATTAATGTAGCACATAAACAATTAATCATCAACACCAATATTTTTTGCATGGAAAACCCAAACAAGGAGAAACCACGGTGAACACTTGTCCATAAAATATATCCACTATGTATATTAGATTACAAAGAATGAGCTCACTGCTTCAAACTTGAAAACCAAGGCTAACTACTCTTGGGGCAAGATACATAAAGAGCACTTGCAAAACTTGAAGCTAACAGCAATAGGGGAAGATAAAAAAAATGAATTAAAAAGAAGGATCTCTTGATCATGAAGTTGTCCTTGAACTCTACATCAAGCAACCAACATAAACACACACACTCCGACCTCAACTGTCAACACTTTCTAACACACCTCTGCCATAGTCTCAAAACATCTCACATATCATTCAATCACAACTCTTCTTCTCTATTCTTCACTGAATTTCGCACACTTCCTCTTGTATCCTCAAAACTGTTCTTCCCACTCTAATTTTTCACACACTCCACACAACCACACAACATTCTTTATATACAAGATAGATCATTAAATCTTGAACCAAGTCGGCCTAACTAGAATATAACTTTTGAACCAAAAACACACACAATGATCCACTCCAGGAGAAAGAGGGGACCAAAACACATATTCTAAAGATCAATTCATTTATCCACAATCACTGAAACATAACTAACAACATACTAGCATGATACACATCCATATAAAGAATTAATGATCAAAACATATCCTCCAATACAAATATCTCTAATCCGGATCTCCACACACCACAGTGAGACCCACAACACATCAAATTACCTTCCACAAATAATATCCATAGTCAAAGATAAGTATAACATAGAATATCACAACTTTTTTAAATATACCATAACTTCTAGAGAAAACCAATATATTTCTAAACCACAAAACCAACATATTCATGATACCAAAAACATAACCAAAGAAGATAACAACATAAAACAATGTCAGCAACACTTTCTGAACCCAAACACTTTTGGAACAACCAACAACTACAACATCAACACAACAAGATATCTTTGCACCATAGACATTCTAGACTAACAACTATCTAGAACAAAAAGTTTGACATCAATGATAACCACAACAACACATACTTCCAACAATCTCCCTCTATGTCATTGATGGTAACACTTGACCATACATGACTAAACTCAAAATCTACAAAACAATATTGTTCAACCTCATTCTTAATAAATGAATCTCTCCATTACTCAATCTCTCCCCTATCAAAAATATCTCAAAACTGCTCAATCACTCCCCCCAAAATGCTCAATCTCTCCCTATTTTCCATCAAAGATAAAGGCCACAACAACACTACACTCTCCATTTCTCCCCCCTAAGAGAATCCACAACATCAATCCAAGATAAGAAATAGGCATGAAAGCTCCCCCTGGAAAGATGCATCTCCATATTGTACCTAGCTAGAAGAAGGAGGGGCAATAACCACAAGCTTCTCCCAAAGAAACTCAAATGTGTCTTTTGCCAATGCCTTAGTGAAAATATCTACTACCTATTCCTTTATAAAAATATATTCCAATTGAACTTCCTTCTCAACAACCTTCTTCCTTAAGTAGTGATATCTGATTGAAATATGCTTTGTTCTTGAATGCATAATCAGATTATTTGAGATGTGTATTGCACTTGTATTGTCACACATAATAGGAATTGCTTCATCATATGTTACCTTGATATCTTTAAGAATCTATCTCATCTGCATCACCTTAGTACAATAAGATGTCACTACAATATACTCCACTTTAGCAGTAGATAAGGAAACTAAATCTTATCTCTTTCTGAACCAAGAGATTAATCTGTCTCCCAAAAAGAGAGCACCACCACTAGTACTCTTTTGGTCATCAATAATTCCAACCCAATCTTCATCAGTATAATCTTTCAACATGAAATATCCACCTTTTTTATACCAGAGTCTGAAATCCACAATTTCTTAAAAATATTTGAAAATTGTTTTCACAACTTTCTCATGTGTCACCTTTAGATTTGCTTGAAATCTAGGTATCAGACAAACGGCCTGCATGATATCTAGTCTAGACACAAACAAATACAACGGTCCACCAATAATCAATCTGTACTTTTTATGTTCAAACTCTAGAGACTCATCATCTTTTCTCAACTTGCTTTCAATGGTTAAAGTAGTTGTAACCGGTTTACAATCATGAAAACCAAACTTCTTCAATGCCTAATTCACATACTTTCTTCGAGAGATGAAAATTCCATCTTCAAATTGAATAACTTGCAACCCAAGAAAGAAATACAATTCACTAATCATTGACATCTCAAATTCATTCTACATCTCTTTAGCAAACTCTCTACATAGGTTATCATTTCCTCTAAATATAATGTCATCCACATAAACTATAACAATAAATAGCTTATCTCCATCAATTTTGAAATAATGATTATTGTATACAATACCTTTCTTCAAATTTTGTTGAAACAAATACCTGTCTAATCTTGCATACCAAGCTCTAGATGTCTGTTTGAGTCCATACAATGTTTTCTTCATTATGCACACCATATCCAAATCTTCTATCAGTTTGAATCCATTTGGTTTCTCAATGTAAACTTTGTTGGCTTGATGACGATTGTAATGAATTCATCACTTGTTGTCATTGATGAAACACTCTCACACATGTTGAAATGTGGCGACTGATCAGCAAAGTATTGTACACTCAGCATGTATCCTTGCCGGGGTCCGGGGCCGGGTCAGGCCCCGGGCAGGGGTTCGAGGGCGGCAGCCCCTGAGAAAAGTGGGGGTTCGAGGGCAGGAGCCCCCAAGAAATTTTTTTTTGGGTATTTTTTTGATGAAAATCGACATTGTAATAAAACCCTAAATAGGTCAATGATCTGCTTGAAACCCTAACAACACACACATATGCTTATATTGACTACCGATGTAACTTCAATTATTTACACTATTAACCGATATGTTAGAGGTTTATCTCTAACTGGTACTTTGTGTCAACCGGTATGTGCATAAGAGACAACCTATGGTTATACTAAGTCAGCATCAAGATGAAGATCCAGATGCAAATCAAGTGAAGATTCATGGACAACGGTTTATATATTTTATTCAAACTAGTATTGATTGTTCCAACCGGTATTTGGTTATTTCTGTGTTGAGTTACCTGGACCAACTACTTGGCGGTAATTTTTGTGATGAGTTATGATCACATGTCTAGATACACTGCATCTAGGAAATTGTGTTTTGATTTGTTTAGACCGACATAAGATTTGAATGTCTATTTAAAAACATCATTGTTCTCCTCATGCCCTGTCTTGAGTTTGAGCTTTGATTAAATGTTATTTATAGGCCTTTTAGCAAAGTTGTCTTCCTTTCTTTTGTTTAAGATGGCCTTTCTCCCCCTGCATGATTAGTTTTCATACCACTTGCCAAGATTATTGGTAAAATTTAATTTCCTATTTCAAATACTATATTTTATATTCCGTTCTAGAATTATTCCTCAGCCATTTATCTGGTTGGAACTGCCATTCCAAGATTTAAACAGAGAAATGTAAACAGAAAAATATAAACAGAGTGTTTCAATTTCCTTCTTTAGTGTTTATAAATCCTTAACCCCATTTATCTACAAGTGAAAAGTAGTAGATATGATATAATCATAACAGAGTTCGTAGTTAATTCCCTTTTTGAACAATGCACATCCATAGTTTTGAATCACCTATTTACTTCATTTTTGTTTTTGTATCAGGATGTTGTCCCTGATAATGGATGATATCCAGGATACAATAACAAAAGGGGATAAAGGGGATTTTGTCATGCCTGTATCTGTGTCAAGCTAACTCACACAGCCATGTAAAATTTATAATAAGAGGGCAATAGAAATGGATGAGTGTCATGGCAGTATTTATCTTTAATTCTCACCCAGAATATTCTGCATGCATGCCACTTATTACCCGTAGTCTGTAGAATGTCAGATAATATTTCATATATAGATAGCACAGCAACAAGTGACATACAAGTATATTTTAATAACTTGCAGGACTAATAGAAGTTGCAATTGATGCTCTTAGTTCATATAGGTCTACACTTATAGATGTCGAAGGCCTTCACTGTAGATTTTGTTAACAAATCCCTCCTTGATTATGTATCCACCTATATGAGTATATACCTATATATGAGTATATGCTTATATTCATATATATGAGTATATATTCATATATATGAATATAAAAATAGTGTAAGAATATATCAGCCAATCCTCAATATATGTAGGAATATATGAACAGGAGCAACAATAGTAACTAAAATGAAAGGTTTGAGCTACTCTCATGAGGTGGATGAGTAAAACCATAAAATTAACAGTTAATTCATACTATTTAGTTGCATTTAAACCAGCTATGTTTATCCTTAAAATATGATGAGATTAATACCTCTTTCAAAGTCTGTATTGATCATAAGCTAACATTGTTCTTCTTAATATAGTAATAAGCTAGAGTACCAAGCTAAGCAGAATATAAAGTGACAAGGAAGGAACAAAATTGTCACATCTTCTGTCCAGGAACCGTAGCCACCTTATTTCGAGCTTGAAGGGGAAGGGGTTGCCCCTTCCCCCACATCCAATTCGAAGCCCTCTTCCTTTAAGAAGTCCTCGAACCAAGTAGTCTTTGGCAGGTTCCTCACCTAAAATAAGTGAAACAGGAAATTAACATTCCTATTCACTTCAACAGTCCTCTCCCTGGTAAATGCTTCCTCATCCATAGTGATAATGGGATATCTAGGCATCGGCCTGTTGTTTCTTATAAAAACATCATAATCTCTTGGCCTCGGTATGGTCCAGTCATTGTCAATATTGACAAGAACCCTCTCCATATCGCCCAAGATCAAGGCTATGAAGACCTCCTTGCATAGAGCACCTGTATCATCTCTGTTCTTGGTGGAGAACACCATAATATCCAAGGGCATGGCCACCACATCAGAGTTTGCCCTATTTTAGTCAGTGTTTGTGAGATAGTCTGGGTTGAAGATGTTCTCTATAGCATCTAGTACTAAGGCATGAGAAAAGCAAATAATACATTTGAGGCGATCCCTGGTGATGACCCCATCGAAGGCCATTTGCCTCTTTGAGCTACTCAGTTTGATAGGGGTATCCATTTCTGGTTTAACTTAGATCTAGGAGGTATCAATGACACAAAACAAGACAGGCCTAAATTGGTCTTGAAACTTATTAATTTTACCATGAAGGCTTGGCTTAATAGTCGCGCTAGGTAATTATGTTAATGATTGAAGTGTCACATCCTCTTCTTAAATCTTGTGTACTTTCATCCCCTTCAAACATCTCTAACTAATTTAGTATAATTGCCAAATCTTCAAATGAAGATCCACCTATGAAGATATCATTTTGAGTTGCCACAATCATATTTTGGCTAATGATCTTTCGAATTTCCAACTAAGATAGCCAGCTAATGCCCTGTTAGTTGGGACTTTAACCTGCCATAATGGCCTAGATCTCTCTGAGATCAAATGTGTAATGATGATCAGGCACTTTGATTAAGAGTCTTGATTTTCCATAAGATTGTAAATATTTGAATTTGAGTATACCCATCATAAGGAGCTAATGATTATCCAAAACCAAGGCCTTAAATATAAAGAATAAATATTTTAACATGTGATAAGTGATGTATAAATAATAAATAGAGTGAGTATAAAATATATATAAATGTAAAGCGGAAAATCGCGATCGAACCCTAGTTGCTCTCCCCTCTTCCAACTCCAAGGAGAGAGAAGGGAGATTCACTCTAGGGTTGATGGTTTTCACTTAGGGGAGAGACTTTACATTCAAAAGAGGGGTTGAAACCCACAAGATCCAATCCCACGCAATGCAAGATTGGATGCTAAATGAGTTTCAAGGGTTATGACAACAAGGCTACCCTCTTTTGTAAAGAATGTGCATAGAAGAATTAAGCTAGGAATGCATAGAAAGTGAGAAAGATTCGCTTATAAACTGAGATAGGAATACAATATGAAGCTGCGGACCTGGAATTAGCAGTAAAATGTCGATACGGCGCTGTCCTGCAAATTTGAGCGAAAGTTGCCGGGACGATGGCACCCGAGTGCCACGGTCCTCCGAAAAATCCGCGAAACGAAGGGGGATCTGTTCATCTCTGCACAAGGATTCTAGATCTTCAATTTCAGCCGCGTACCTGCAACCTACACACAGAAAAGCGAAGACGATTGGGGGGTTAGGGATTGGGGGTTTGCCTTTAGGTCAAACCCCGGTTTTGGAATTAACCAAGAAATGAGCAATGTTGTAAATGTAAATGTCTGTAATGTAAAACAAGTACTAATACCTTGTTGTAAGGATGTTTGTATCCTTATGTGTGAAGGTATAGATGTTGTATGTTGTATGTTGTAGTAGTATGTTGTAAGTGATCTCCTCTTCAATGGTTGAATCCTTGTCTTGAATGCAACACTTAGCCTTGAATGGAGACTTGAAATGATCAATTGCTTGAAGGAATGCTTGAATGCTTGAATGCTTGAGTATAGTTTCCACGCTTTTTCCGTCATGTATGTATCTCTCCAAATGAGAGAGGAAAATGTGGTTTATATACTTGTCATTTAGGGTTGATAAACTGATTTTCCCGACCAGAGGCCGACCAGGAAAGATAATTTTCCAATTTGCAAACATAAAGACCCGAAGTCCAAAAGAGACCGGGCCCAAAATAGGACCCAGGGACCAGGGCGCTGGGCGCCATGGTCCTGGGGGACCAGGGCGCTGGGCGCCATGGTCCTGGGGGACCAGGGCGCTGGGCGCCCTGGTCCTGAGGGACCAGGGCGCTGGGCGCTCTGGTCCCACCTCCCGGGACAGCAGGGTGCAAAGGAGGTTCAGGCCAGGGTGCAAGAAAATGCAGTTTTCAGCGTCATAATCAGGTTTCGGGGTCTCCATTCAGGTTGTGTGTTGCGTCGCCATCGTGAAGACCGAAATGCAGTCGAAATTGCAAGTGTCGCAATTTTAGGATGCTACATTTAGCCCCCACTTTAGCGGGAGTATGTATGCTCATACTTCCGGTAAAGTACAAGGAAACAACATTGAAAGACTTTCACCACGTCAAGGAGGCAAGATACACCAAGCCCCTAGTGGACTAAGGATCTTATGACTTTGATTGACAAAGTAAAAGGGAAGATCACGAGGGAGAACCATGACTGTCAGTAGTAAGGTTCCCTCACTATGAGTCATGCAAGAAAGATATCAAAAATTTTCAAGGCAAGGCTAAATTTGCCAAGAAATTCTCAAGTATCTTGAAAAGATATGAACGGGATGTATGCCCCCCTACGTTAAAGCGATCGCACACGCCTCACCGGGGGTGATTGCTTTAAGGTAGTGATACATATAAGAAATGAGAAAGGAAAGGAGCACGTTATCACAAGGATTTAGCCCCCAAGTGTGAGATAAGCCCAAGGATAATAGACACAAAACACAAAGCACGAGGTGGCTTCACTTTCCTCGGGATCAGTATGATGTATGATAATTCATGTATATATATCATATGTATGTATGCATAATTGTTCTTCATTCCCCAATCAAGGAAGGTCACCTAGAAGAAGGGAACACATGTGTCTTTTGAGTCAACATGAGAGAGATCGAGAGATCTCAATGCTTTGCATCGTCCTCAAGTAGACAACACTAAGGACAACAAATAGAAGAATGAGAATAACATATAGAAGAAGTAACGAAAGAGAGGAGGAGAGAATCTGCTATGCTAATGAAACTAGTCTAGCACGTCATCTACCCCACGATCTTGCTGATCAATGTTTCGGGAAGGCAGGGAACACGCTAGAGGAGGAACATCCAACACAGCAGATGGAGCTATCACAAGATCCAAACAAGGGCTATGTTCATATCCCAAGCCGCGGTGTTCTTGTCTAGGAGCTAGGATAAGTGCTTTAGAAAATTCATTAGATAAATGGTTATCAATATCAACAAGTTCATATTCACTATTAGAAGCAAGAGGAGTAACATTTTCATCATGAATAACATTTTCATCTATAGCATCATCAAGATTTATAAAAATAGGGTCTTTAATTCGCACAGGATCAAGACCATCATGCATCTTATGTTTTGGAGATTTTGGAGAAAATGGAATAATGCTTGTTGAAGGTGTTTTTGGGGATTGCGAAGTTTGAGAAGCAGCTGCTTGAGCTCTAAGACGATGCTTTCGTCGGCGTTCACGTGCAGAACGATTTCATCTAGTCTTAGTAGGAAGTGAAGAAGATTGAGGAATGTTCTCATCCTTATCACTTGGGTGTTTAGGTTGTGGTCTCTTAGGCTGGATAATAGGAGAAGAAGAAGGTCTCTTCTCTCTATAAAAAGAAGGAGGAGGAACTGCTCCATACAAAGGAGGAATATTTGGTTTAGGGAGAAGACCAAGTCCATTATGACGAGGAGGTATAGGTCTACTCTTAGAAATTTTATTAGGCATAGACATAGTCACATCCATAGGGATGGGTTGGGAATCTTCTTAAGGAAAGACATTAGTTTTATCTTTCAAAGGAAGAACTTCCTTCTTAAGAACGATAGGAATATCAAGTTTGGGTGTTCTAGGTTCACTTAGAGATAGGATCATATCTGTTTTCCATTTTTGATAAGATTTGAAAAGATGATCACTTCGCGGAGGAAGAGATTGGAATTGTTTAGGCCAAAAGTAATCAATAGGAACGCTAGAAGTTCTTTCAGCTGGTTTAAAGAGACTATGATTGACAGTAACAACTTCACCATTATGGGGAAATTTCAAACACTTGTGAATAGGAGAAGCAATAGCTTTCATGGAAGATAGCCAAGGATAGCCAAGCTTCACACGAAATTGTTCGGAAGATGGAATAATAGCAAAGTTCACATCAAGGGATTTGTTATGGACCTCAATAGGCAATGTAATAGAACCAATTGCAGGAGAAGAAAATGCATCAAATAGTTTCACAATCACATCTGTTTTGTCATATATCACTTGATTCAATTGCAAAGTAAAGAGAAATTCTTCAGTAATAACATTAACCATGCACGAAGGATCAATAAGCACTCCACGGCAAGGTGTATTCTTGATTTTTGCAACTATGTATAAAGGACCATCAGGTGCCCTAATGGTTTCACTGGAATCAAATGTGATGGAAGGTTCTTTAGGGTTTTCTTGCTGCTCTACAAAGTTAATCACATTCGGAGTCATAGACACAAGACCATCAGATGAAAAAGAGGAATCATTAGTCTCAATCGCATTAGAGGTATGAGAAGGTAATGGATCAGTGAAAATCTGAAGATTTTGATTAGGAGGAGCTACAGATGTATTGCCTTTATCATTCACTCCAGAAACAGAAATAGTATTATTATCAATCAAATCTTGAATTTTACCCTTTAAAGAAAAACATTTTTCAGTATCATGCCCAGGCTGACGATGAAATTGACAAAAAGCTTTGTTATCAAAATAAGGTGAAGTAATCTTTGTAGGATCAATTTGTCTTATAGGAGGAAGAGTAAGCACATTTTGTTCCAATAACTTATTCATAATACTATGCAATGATTCATTCAAAGGAGTATACTTTCTTTCTTTCTTGAAAATTTTAGAAATAGGAGGCACACCTGATGCTGCATTCACATTGTTGTTGATGATGTTTTCATTGAATTTGATGGAATCTCTGTTCGGTTTAAACTTCCCAAATGGTTGTTGACTGCTATCACCCTTATCACTCGGAGCCATAGGATGTGATTGTTCCATTTGACTCACAGTCAGTTGATAATTGTGAAGAGTTGCACACAACTGTTGGAAAGAAGTAAACTCAGAAAACAGAAGTTTGTCTCGAATATCTTTTTGTAAATTAGAAATAAAGATTCTTTGAATATCATTGTCAGGCACTGGAAAAGAAATTTGAGCATACAAATGCTTATATCTACCAATGAAATCAGTCACTTTTTCTTTAACACCTTGTTTACAATGCATTAAATCAATCAAAGTAACTTTAGGACTTATATTGTTTTGAAATTGTTGAATGAAAGCATTTGCAAGTTGTTTGAAAGAAGTAATAGAATAGGAAGGCAACGAGCAATACCATTGTAGGGCTTTGTCTCTTAATGTTCTAGTGAACAGTTTTGCAAGCAACCTTTGGTCATAAGCAAAATCAGTACATATTGTTTGAAAAGTCTTAACATGCGTTAGAGGATCACCTTTACCATTATAAAGCTCCAAATGCGGAATTTCAACATGTTTAGGGGGAATAGCTCGAACAATGTCAAGAGAAAGTGGGCTCGCAACATCAAATGTGGGCACACTAAACTTAGATTGATTCATAGAGGCAATTTGTTGCTGTAAAGAAGAGACAGTTTGTGCAAGATTGTTAATGGTCACTTCAGTCGAAGAGTTCATATTAGATGTGTTAGATGGAGGTGTTATATTATTGAAAGAAGGTAAAGAGTAAGGTGGTGGGACTCTATGATAATTAGTCATAGGAGATGATTGGACAGGAGGAACACTACAAGGAGGAATGGAATGATTGAATGAATTGCCCCCTTGCATCATGTTCATTTGTGGAGATGTAATAGGAACACTCATTGAAGGAATGAATGAAGAAGTTGGATTGAATGAAGGAAGAGGGTTAATTGAAGAAGAGGGATTGCCCCCATGACTAGTGATCATAGGAGGAATGTCTTGTGTAGAAGTAGCCATTATGTTTGATGTAAAGGTAGGTATGCTAGCAATAGAAGTCATCAAAGGAATAGAATGATTGACTTGAGTAGGAGGTTGTGTATAACCCAAATTTTCAGCACAACTCTTCATAGGCATCACATTCGAATCCACAATGTGTGCAATACCACGCAAAATATCAATTCCATTCTTATCACTTTGAAGCATACGTTTTAGACCCTCAATTAAAGGAAGAGCTTGACTATCGGGGTATTCTTGAGACATCCATTGTCGAAAATCGTCAAATTGGTTATCCAATTTCGAAAGTTGTTCTACAGAAACCTCATGGAGAGCTCCTTCATCATTAGGAGGATTAGAGGAATTACCCATGTCCTCATTAAAAAGGCTATTCAAATTAGGTTCCATCTCCTCGGTAATTAAACCTCGGAAAGACTTAATTCTACGGCTTCGTCTAACGGGAATAGTGTAAGTAGGGCTTATTGTTGTAAAACTCATGCACTAGAGAGGGAGAGAAAATTTTGATTTTTAGAGGTAGCAAATTTCAGTAAAACCAGCCAATCTTCCAGATTTAAGCTGTTAAATACAATCAGGACAATCTCCCGAAATTTCAGAAAAAATGTCAGGGACCGTGGCGCTTCGGAGTGCACACAGTCCCGGCAACTTTTTTCAAAATTTGCAGGGATGAAAGTTATGATGATTTTAGAGCTAATCTGAAAAAATTGAGTGATTTTACGATCTGTAGATAGGCCAAATTAAAGTTGCAATCTCAAAATTGAACCCTACCCAGATTGTCGAAAAATGCAAAAATTTGAATTTTGAAAAAGAGAGGGAAACTGAAATTTTGAATTTTATGATTTTAGAGGGAATGTCAAGAGCAATGCAAATTTTGAAATTTAAAAATTGACTCAATTTCACGCAAAATTCAATTTTGAAAGCGGAAATTAAAGTTGTTGTAATTAAGCACTTAATTTCAAAAGTCACAAATTGTAAGAATTTGAATAAAGCACTGAAATTTCGAATGAATGCAAACACACTTTTCAGATTTAGGACAGTAAGAACACAATTTTGACACAAAATTTCAATTTCAATGATTTTTGAATGATTAGAAGCGTTAATCCAAGCAATCCCTAGACCAACTTTGACTGTAATTTTGAAGGTGTTATAATTGATAAAATCAGCCAAAATTCTGGATTTTAGCAGGAAAATACAGTAAGATCTAGCTCCCGAAATTTCGGAAAAAATGTTAGGGACGATGGCGCTCGGAGTGCACACGGTCCTCGCAACTTTTTTCCAAATTTTTCAGGGATGAAAGATATTGTGGTTTTATTGTGGAATCCAAAGTTACAGCTGATTTGGAGATGTTTTGATCAGTGAAATTGTCGGACAAAGGTTGAATCAAGAGGGTTTCAAAAATTAGGGTTTTAACACTTAACCACTTAATTTTTAAAATTAAAGCATAGATATGAATTGATAATTTGTAATAGAAGGATAGATCTGAAACAAGCATTAACATTTAGACATTTCACAAGCTTAATTACTAAAAAGAAAATTTAGGGTTTTTATGCAATCAACCTCTAAAATTTGCAAAAGATCAAACATGGAAATGTAATCAAGGAATCCAATTTTCAGATCTAACCATGAATAATCAGAAAGGATGTTCACGTCAGGTTCACCAAAATGTAAAGCGGAAAATCGCGATCGAACCCTAGTTGCTCTCCCCTCTTCCAACTCCAAGGAGAGAGAAGGGAGATTCACTCTAGGGTTGATGGTTTTCACTTAGGGGAGAGACTTTACATTCAAAAGAGGGGTTGAAACCCACAAGATCCAATCCCACGCAATGCAAGATTGGATGCTAAATGAATTTCAAGGGTTATGACAACAAGGCTACCCTCTTTTGTAAAGAATGTGCATAGAAGAATTAAGCTAGGAATGCATAGAAAGTGAGAAAGATTCGCTTATAAACTGAGATAGGAATACAGTATGAAGCTGCGGACCTGGAATTAGCAGTAAAATGTCGATACGGCGCTGTCCTGCAAATTTGAGCGAAATTTGCCGGGACGATGGCACCCGAGTGCCACGGTCCTCCGAAAAATCCGCGAAACGAAGGGGGATCTGTTCATCTCTGCACAAGGATTCTAGATCTTCAATTTCAGCCGCGTACCTGCAACCTACACACAGAAAAGCGAAGACGATTGGGGGGTTAGGGATTGGGGGTTTGCCTTTAGGTCAAACCCCGGTTTTGGAATTAACCAAGAAATGAGCAATGTTGTAAATGTAAATGTCTGTAATGTAAAACAAGTACTAATACCTTGTTGTAAGGATGTTTGTATCCTTATGTGCGAAGGTATAGATGTTGTATGTTGTATGTTGTATGTTGTAGTAGTATGTTGTAAGTGATCTCCTCTTCAATGGTTGAATCCTTGTCTTGAATGCAACACTTAGCCTTGAATGGAGACTTGAAATGATCAATTGCTTGAAGGAATGCTTGAATGCTTGAATGCTTGAGTATAGTTTCCATGCTTTTTCCGTCATGTATGTATCTCTCCAAATGAGAGAGGAAAATGTAGTTTATATACTTGTCATTTAGGGCTGATAGACTGATTTTCCCGACCTTAGGCCGACCAGGAAAGATAATTTTCCAATTTGCAAACATAAAGACCCGAAGTCCAAAAGAGACCGGGCCCAAAATAGGACCCAGGGACCAGGGCGCTGGGCGCGCTGGTCCTGAAGGACCAGGGCGCTGGGCGCGCTGGTCCTGAAGGACCAGGGCGCTGGGCGCTCTGGTCCCACCTCCCGGGACAGCAAGGTGCAAAGGAGGTTCAGGCCAGGGTGCAAGAAAATGCAGTTTTCAGCGTCATAATCAGGTTTCGGGGTCTCCATTCAGGTTGCGTGTTGCGTCGCCATCGTGAAGACCGAAATGCAGTCGAAATTGCAAGTGTCGCAATTTTAGGACGCTACAATAAATATATGAGATAATATATATATATATATATACATATATATGTATATATATACATATATATGTATATATATATATACATATATATACATACATATACATATATATATATATACATGTATATATATATATGTATATGTATATATATGTATATATATATACATATATATGTATATATATACATATATATGTATATATATACATACATATATATAATAGACAATAAATTAAATTTAACATGCAGATTGGTGTATTGCATATTTTATAACAAAGTTTAATGCCAATGGTAAGTCAATAAACTCATCTAATCAGTATATATATGCATATATATATACAAAATATTATGTATATAGATACATATTTATATGAGTGATTATAAATGGTTTTATATATAGAGAGTGTTCTGAGCAGCAAGTGTAAAAGGTTGTGTTAGATATATAATCCTTATCACCTACCCCTAATATTAGACTTAGGCATTCTCTATGTATATAATGGGATGATGTATTTGGTCAATTTATGGACAAATCTGTATAAATGTTGTTATTTTTATAGGTTGTGTGTCTATGTAAAATATTGTTAAGGATAGATGCCAGGGGCCACATGGATCACTGTTTTGCCATCTGCCCCCATGTTAGCTAGGTAGTCAGCCCTTTTGTTGCCCTCTCTGTAGATGTGGTTATAGATGACCCTATCAAATGTTTTGATGTCTGTCAGTATCTTAGTTAGAGAAGCATTTAGCTTCCAATCATGCATTGTCCCTTTTCTAAGGGCATTAATGATTATTGATGAGTCCCCTTCAATGTTAATCCTCTTTGCATTTAGTATTTTACATAGATTTATACCTTCAGCTCTGCTTCATTGTTTGTACTTTTGCCTATGGGAATGGCCATGTGAACCAATTCTTCTCCTTTTGAATTATGAAGGCAACAACCAAGACCAGTATCTCTCAAGTTACCCCTAGATGCCCCATCAAAGTTAAGCTTAACCCATCCAGCTTTAGGGGGTAGCCACTTACATTCTGCACATTTTGTGTTGTTGGGTAGTGGACCTTTCCCTATGAAAAGTGGAATCTTTAGACCCTTCCACCATAGTCTCATCTTTTCATCCCAATAGGACATATTGACATCCCTCTGACTGTTAGAGATCTGGTTATTTACCATTTCTACTATGGTAGCTTCAATTTTATTGGTTAGTTGGGCCTAGTGCATTTTACTATCTTTGAAAATCCTCATGTTTCTCTCCTTCCAGATTTCCCAAATCACAAGAGAGGGGGCTATGACCCATAGATTTTCATACATACATCCTATGTTCCGAATGGGCCATGCATGGAATAGGCCAGAGAGAGTACTAGGAATAGGGGTATACCAATTCAATTGTTTTTTCAACCAACCCCAACAATTGTGTGCATATTCACAGGTTAACAATATATGTAGTATTTTCTTCCTCCTTTTCACATAATGGGTACCTGCTGGGGCCCTCAAATCCTAGTTTCCTGAAGGTTTCATTAGTGAGGAGCCAGTTTTGTATTGCTAACCATGCAAACAAGCCTGCCTTTGGTAGGCACCTTTTATCCCAACAAAGTGTTAGGGGCAGGTTAGTGCTTGGGTTATTCTTATTGATTAACAGGTGTTTATATCCCTCCTTAGTTTCATACTTCCCCTTCTTGGATCCTTCCCACATCAGTTTGCCTTTTTCAGAATTTAATGTAGGGTTTCTTGAGGCTACAATCTATGCTAAGAGGGATCTCTCCTGGTCTGTTAGGTCAAAACTATTCAGTGATTTTCATCTCCATTGTTTGAGGCCTTCAATGTTGTATTCTTCCACATAGTCTCTCACTTTATCTCCCCATTTCTCTTCAAGGATGGGTATAATTTTGTTAAAGTTATGAAGTTTGTTGATGGTTGTTTGAGCCCCCCAGGAATCTCTCCAGAATAGGGCATCTTCCCCATTTCCTAAATTCCATGTTAGCTTGTTCGTTATGATATCTCTACAACCAATCATAAAGTTCCAAAATCTGGATCCTTTATGTGTATGGGCTATCCTAAATATGCTTGTGGGATCCGGGTTATGAAGGTATTTTTTATAAAGGATCCTTGCCCATTTCAGGTTAGGGTTATTATACATTCTCCATACTAGCTTTGCTCCAAGAACCCTGCTGTGAATTTTTAGATCTTTGATACCTAAACCCCCTAGGTCTTTAGGCATGCATATCTTATCCCATGCAACCAATGGGAGTCTGAATTTATCTTCAGAACCTTTCTAGAAGAATGCCCTAATATGTTTTGTAATTTCCTTTCTTTTGGTTGAGGGTAGATCCATGCATGGAAGTTGGTATATTGGCATCACTGAGAGAACCAACTTAATCATGGTGGCCTTTCCAGCAAAGGATAACCATTTCCCTTTCCAAGAGGAGATCTTGTTTGTAATTTTGGAGACCGCCCGATCCCATAATTTGGATGATCTATTCCCTTTGTCTAGGGGAAGTCCTAGGTATTTACATGGTAATTCCCCTATATTGTATTTAAGAATGTTTATGATTTTCCTTTGGAGTTCTTTATTTGTGTTGAAAAAGATAATGTTGGATTTCAAAGTGTTGATTTCCATCCAGAAATCATAGTATAGTTGTTTAAGATTTTTTTAAGTGTTTTTGCTTCTATTGTATTGCTCAGTCCAAACAGCATGGTGTCATCAACAAATTGTTGATGAGTAATTGGTTCCATGTCTAATGTAATTTTTATACCCTTCAACTGTTGTGTTTCTCTTTCCATATTAATCATCCTTCCCAATGATTCTGCCATGATGATAAAAAGAAAGGGGGAAAGGGGGTCCCCCTGTCTGAGTCCTCTTGAAATTTCAAAAAAACCTTCTGAGGCCATATTGACTAAGATTGATACTCTAGGTGTTGCTATGCATTCATATATCAGATTGATCCATTGCTTATTAAACCCAAATGATTCAAGACATTTACATAGAAAGTGCCAATCTACTTTTTCATATGTCTTTTTAATATCTAATTTTATCATCATGCTCAGTTCCTTATTATTTTGTATTGAGTGGATTGCTTCTTGAGCAATGATTATGCCATCATAAATAGATCTACCTGGCACAAAGTCAATCTGTTCCTCACTAATGATTATGGGGAGGAGTTTGTAAAGTCTATTTTCAATTATTTTTGTGAGTAATTTATAAAAGGTATTGCATAATGCTATTGGTCGAAAATCCTCAAAATAGACCACTATTTCCTTTTTTGGAATCAAAGCTATGAGTGTGTTATTTAGTTCTCTTAGAATCTTTCTTGAATTTCTCATCCCCTCCAGTGCTTCTATAATTTCTTCCCCCATGAAGTTCCGACATTTTTGAAAAAAGTGTGTTGGGAAACCATCAGGGCCAGGAGCCTTATCCGGTCCCATTTGGAATAGAGTTGTTTCTACTTCTTCCGTAGATAGTTTTTTATTAAGCATCAGTTTGTGTTCCTTAGAGATTATTTGGGAATGCATTTTAAGAATTCACTCTCTTTTGTCCACCTACATCCCTCTTTATTATTGAGGATATTTTCAAAATACCCTACTGCTTCCCTTGCTATACAATCAGGGTCCTCACTGAAGTCTCCTAAATTTAATTTTATTCTATTGATTATATTTATAGCTCTCTGTTGTTTTGTGTTGTTGTGGAAGAAGCTTGTATTTCTATCCCCAGCTTCCAACTAGTGTTCCCTGGATTTTTGTTTCCAAAATATTTCTTCTCTTGCAAGTATTTCCTCGTATTGGGCCATGTTGGTTTTTTCCTTTTGGTAAAGCATGTTATCCATCCCGTGCTTAATTACTTCTTTATTAGTTTTTTCCATTTCTATCTCAATTTCCTTTTTTTTTGTGAAGATGTTTCCAAAGTGCATTTTGTTCCATATTGTTAATTGATTCTTTATCTTTTTTAATTTGGTAACTACTTTGAAAGTTTTGGAGCCTATAACTTTTGTTTCTTTCCACCATTTTTCTATTTTGTATTAAATTTTCATCCCTTAGCCACATTATTTCAAAGTGAAAAGGGGTTTTGGTTGGCTTTAGTTCCTCTAATATGGTCAATTGGACCAGGAAATGGTCTGATCCTGAGAACGGGAAAACTGAGGACTCATAAGACTGTGTGAGATTCCCACACAGGAAGAATCTGTCCAGTTTTTCTGCAATTTTGCAGAATCCTTGTCTTCTATTATTCCAAGTAAAGGCTTCATTTTTTGTCTTGAATTCCATCAAGTTACACTTATGTGTCCATTCTTTGAAGTCTTGAATTGTTTGGAAAAAAAATTTATTACCCCCCCATTTTTCCTTGGGATCTAAGATGGCATTGAAATCCCCACCTATTATGTATGTTTGATCCATGTCAATTGAAAGGAAGTCCTCAATTTCCTTCCACGCTTGTCTTTTTGCTTGTGTTTGGATAGGTCCATAGACATTAATTATAATAAATTTTAGTTGCTTTTAATTCTTATAGCCCAACCACACATCCAGTTTGGGCTCTTGCTAATTAGCTTAAAGGATATTAGCCTAGGATCTCATATGATGGCCAATCCACCTGAGGCTCCACAAGCAGTTTGACCTTCTATTTCTCTGATACCTAATTTTTTGTTGAAGTTTGTCATTTCATTGTTACTTAATTTAGTTTCCTGTATTAAGAATATTTTTAGATTGAATTTAGCTATGCAACATTTGAAGATATGTTGCTTGTTAGGGGAATTCAGGCCCCTAACATTTCAAGTAAGGAGTTTCATATCTCCATGGGAAGGTCCTTCCCCTTCCCTGCCTCAAAAAGGTTTGTGATTTTAATCTGGCCAGCAGCACATCCTGCTTTGATTAGTAATTCTGCAATTGATTTTCTCCCTCTTTTTTAGTTCAGTAGCATAATCCGGGGGTGAGCAGGTTTTTATGGTTTTAGCTATCCCCAGGTTGTCCATCTTTTCCATTACTTCATCATATTTATGGTCATGTAATTCTTCCTTGGTTACATTAAGTTTGAATAATTTTCTGGCTAACAATACTTTTTATAATGCTAGTTCTTCCTCATTTGTTGTTTCATTTATGAATAGCTCAATGAGGTCGTTTGTAACTTCGTTTCCAACGTACTCAAGATTCTTTTGTTTTCTCTTTCAATCCTTTATGCCCTTTCTATGTCCTTTTCATTGTTGTTATTACTGGAGTTCTTTTTCTTTTTACCTTTTCCTTTTTTATTTTAATTCCCTTTTTTGTTCTTGTTCTTTTTCTTTTTTTTTTAACATCTTGCCTTCTCTATTGTGTGTGGTGTGGGATAGTTTTCTGATTCCTCAATGTTATCATCCTTATTTTCAATATCTCCTATTGTTTCCTCCTATTTATCAACATTTACTCCACTCATCAGGGAGTTTTATTCTATTCCATTATCTTTGCTCTGTTCCCTTGAATCATTGTTTATCAATGGAATTGCTTCTTGTTTAGAGTATTCTTTGTTCTCTATATCTTTCCCTCTTTGTTCAACCACTGGTTCCCTTACTTTAGGGATATTATCGATGTTTTCTATCTCTATTTTATCTTTTTCATATTCTGTCATTTTTTATTGTCTATTGGTTCCTTAGCCCTAGGGTTTTGTTTATGGAGCGCAAATCCTCCTTTTGGGTTGAATTTTATGTTTATACCCTTATCAGCTCCAGGATCATTTTTTGTCTTAATACTTTTTCTCTCAATATTCTGAACAGGGAAGATAACTTCCTTGGTTGTGATATCACCCGTAAAGATCTTTGGTTGAAGCTAGTATATCGAGTGGTTTGTAATCATTTTGATGGGTTCTAATTTTTGTTTGTCTATCTCAACGTTGGCTAATATTTTTATGTTGGAGGAAACCATGTAATTCTCCTCCATACCCTCAAATCCTCCTAAAAAATCCCCTAATTTTTTTAGGGTATGATTGTGGATCAATTCTACCAGCATTTTAGGGAGTCGAATCCATTTAGGCACCCTGAGCTTTTCAAAATCTTTGGGCGAGAAATTAGGTTTCCAATTAAAAAATTTGAAACAATAACCTTTAAAAAATCTATGATTATTCCTAAGTAAATGATTTTTAAGTTCATATGAATTTCATTGAATAAACAGAAAATCATCTTCCAAACAAGTAATACTTATCTAGTTTTTCGTGGCGGTCTTCAACCAATGGAGGACATCAGAGGTCGATGCTCCAAATCCAAACCATTTGCCAAAGAACCCGAGTTCATTGTAGCGATCCCATAATTTATTTGTATGTTCGTTGCTTATTATCACTATGTTATCCACTCTATTGCACGACAGCTTCTGGGTGTTGTTTAAGCTTTGTTTAGGGTTATATCCTTCCTTGCATAGAGTTTGGACCACTGACTTTGAGCTTGTTGTGGTGGGTTTTCTTAACCCTAATTTTATTCTGTTTACCCCTGATGCAACATCATTTTGGGCTCGAGAGAATCTCTCCACATGGATGTATGGTAAATATGAAACACTACCTTTGTTAGGGTAACAATTATCCAGAGAGGCCTTCGGGATGGTAAGAAATTCCTCTCTCTTCTGTGTTAAAGGATTTTCTTGTCTCTTTAATGGTGCCCTAGGGTTCCATTGTGTCCTTCTCCAAACCGAATTAGCTATCATAATTGAGGAAGATGCCAATTCACCTATATTTCTCTGGCCGGATGGGGGACCCCTTGGAACTCCAGCAACCCTTTTGCATATATCAATAAGTTGTAAATTAATCAAATTTGCTCCTGTAGCGCATAATTCAGAGGCATGCAAAGCAACAAATCTGTTTGAGGTGCCCACAGCATTTTTATGGACCTTATGTAAATTTATTCCACTTTGCCAATCGCCATTATTCCTCCCCTACTTTTGAGGATGTTTCGACGATTTTGCATAAATGAATCTACTTTTCGCATATACATCTGCTATTCGCATTTTCGCTTCTACTCTTAACTATTAATATAATATAACATTTCCTCAATATTATTATTTGTGTTAGATTGATGTTATATAGTTACATTAATCGCATAATTGATTTAATTTAATTAACTAGGGTTACTATATAGTTATTTTTATATATTCAATTAAATATGGACGTCAAGTCAAATTTAATTTGGGGGAAATTTGTAAATGAAAATTATTAATTATTTTATGCGAATTTTTAGCCTATGAGGCCAATATTGGCCAAATTTTTTTATAGTCGAAATTTGAAGGTTTCGGGGAAATTAAAATTGGCTATAGTGTAAATTATATTTATTTGGCAAATAACATTATTGAATTTGTAACCTTATTGGTTAAATTTAAATAATGAATTTGCATGCACCCAATTAATTAATTTTAAATTTAAGATAACATTATCATTATTTTTGGCGTGGAATATTTTAAATGCAATTGAGATATTTAAATATCCCTTGACCTTAATTAGCGGCAAATTAATTAAGATGATTAAATTAACTAATTAAATTGCGATGACCCTCCTGGGGAATAATTAGTCTTCATTAACTATTGTCGCCCTATTGATTGAGTTAATTATTCCAACCTTAGTAAACAATTCTATTTACATCTTAGTTAAGACAAAACTTAATTGATTTCTTTATAAATGTAGATTATTTAACGAGTTTATGTTGTTTAAAAAAAAAAAAATTGATTTTCCCTTTTTGCCCAAAAGTTTGGGCATGACAATGCACATGGTCTGACTAGTTTTTTTCAAAATTTTCAGGGATGGATATTACAATGATTTTAAAGCTAACCCCAAAAAATTGGCAAATTTTACGATCTCTAGATGGGCGAAATGAAGGTGCAAATGTGAAAAATAGGACCCTATTAGGGTTTTGAAAAAAAAGAATAGGAAATGTAATATTATATTTTAGTTGCAGAAATGTAAATGTAATATTATATTTTAGTTGCAGAAAAAGAATAGGAAATGTAATTTTATATTTTAGTTGCAGAAATGTAAATGAGGAGCTTTATGTTGTATTTATTTTAAAAGAAAGAAATGTGTTTATTTATTTAAGTCCTCATTTATTAGGAATGAGAGACTAGTTGGGTATTTCACTCATTTGTAGAGGTTCACAAATTGTATTCAAAATATTCTTATAAGAAAAATATTTTGAATGAATTCTGTAATGTTAATGTTGTTATCTTTTATCTGAAATCTATCAATTATTTGAAATCTGTCATTTATCTTAAAACTATCTTTTATTTAAATATGTCTTATATTGAAATCTATCATCTATTTATCTCTATAATTTATATAAAGAAAAAAAAAATGCAGAAAGTGAAATGGAAATATTAGGGAGTAGAAAAGCGGAGATGTTAGCAAAATGATAATGTTTTAAGTGTTTTTCTGTACTATTTAAATGTTGTTGTAATTGTATTTATTACTGTCATTTTTCTACTTCAAAAAATGCAGAAAGCTAAAGTAGACAAATTTAAATTTATCCTTTCCTATAGTTAACTATTAGAAGTTTGAAATAAAAGAAAGAGATAACTATTGTGCTCTGTTCTATTTTGCTTTCTGTTAGTCATTAATTTGCTTTACTGAAAAAATAAATAAATAAATCTAATACAGGACTAAAGGATTTATGTCTATTTTATAAGAGGAAATGAACTGGTTGATATATTTATCAAGCTGTTAAATCTGATAGTCATAATATTGTTAATGTTGCATAATAAAGATCTATTTAATCTAACTAAATGAATATTTGTATACATGTTTAACTAGATCACATTTTACATTAAAAAAATAAAAAATGAATGTGTATCTATTATATGTTGTCATTATTTTGCTATTTCCTGCATGTTTAAAAAAAAAAGGGAAGAGATTCTAACCCTACAGACTGATATATATATATTAAAAAAAAAATTAAAAAAATTTAAATAATAACAAAAAAAAAAATACTAGGGCTTCAGCCCCTTCGGGGAGACCCACTGGGCGGCTTGCTTGCGCAGTGGGTCACAACCCACAAGGGAAGCGGCTCGGTCATTCCTTGTGGGCGGCATCCCACAGCGGCGGTGGCGGCCGCACTGTGGGCCGCAACCCACAGGGGAAGCGGCTTCAACTGTTCCCTGTGGGCGGCGTCCCACAGTGGCGGCAGGGCTTGACTACGGCTATTCCCTATGGGGAGCCCCATGATACCCACCGCCCACTTCAATCCCCGCCCCGCGCGACTTTCCTCCGGGTGGCTCCGCCCCTTCAAACCGTTGCCGCCACCACCATACCCTACAACACACACACACTAAACCCTAGAAACCAAAAATATAGAGAAAGGATTTTTAGATAATAAAAATATGCAACCCTAACCCAATTTCGGGTTAGGGTTAGCATTTAAATAATAAAAGAAAATTAGAAATGCAACCCTAGCCCACATTCGGGTTAGGGTTAGAAAATAAAATAAAAAAGAATTGTTAAGTTGATTTTAAATAAAATATAGAAGAAGAATTAACTCTACCCTAAATAAGGTTTGAAATTAATTATAATAAGAAGACGGGGAAATTCTTTTTTAAAAAATTGAAAAACATTCCCCCCCATTTTATTTTAGTTATATGTGTTATTAATTTAAACCCCTTATTTGATTAGGGAGAAAATTGATTTTAATATAGTTTTCTTTTATAGGATTTAAAGTGGAGATTGATGTTATATAGTTACATTAATCGCATAATTGATTTAATTTAATTAACTAGGGTTACTATATAGTTGTTTTTATATATTAAATTAAATATGGACGTCAAGTTAAATTTAATTTGGGGGAAATTTGTAAATGAAAATTATTAATTATTTTATGCAAATTTTTAGCCTATGAGACCAATATTGGCCAAATTATTTAATAGTCAAAATTTGAAAGTTTAAGGGAAATTAAAATTGGCTATAGTGTAAATTATATTTATTTGGCAAATAACATTATTGAATTTGTAACCTTATTGGTTAAATTTAAATAATGAATTTGCATGCGCCCAATTAATTAATTTTAAATTTAAGATAACATTATCATTATTTTTGGCCTCGAATGTTTTAAATGCAATTGAGATATTTAAATATCCCTCGACCTTAATTAGCAGCAAATTAATTAGGATGATTAAATTAACTAATTAAATTGTGATGACCCTCTTAGGGAATAATTAGTCTTCATTAACTATTGTCGCCCTATTGATTGATTTAATTATTCCAACCTTAGTAAACAATTCTATTTACATCTTAGTTAAGACAAAACTTAATTGATTTCTTTATTAATGTAGATTATTTAATGAGTTTATGCTGTTTTAAAAAAAATAAAAATTGTTGTTCTGTTTTTGCCCAAAAGTTTGGGCACGTCAATGCACATGGTTTGACCAGCTTTTTTTGCAATTTTTAGGGATGGATATTACGATGATTTTAAAGCTAACCCCAAAAAATTGGCAAATTTTACGATCTCTAGATGGGCGAAATGAAGGTGCAAATGTGAAAAATAGTACCCTATTAGGGTTTTGAAAAAAAAGAGGAATTGAATTGCAATTTTGAAAAGGGTCAAACCTAATGGATAGGGACACCTTGGAAAATGTTTAGAAATCTGAATTTTAATGAAATTGATTTGGAATTCACACAAAATCCAATTAATTTTAAAAATTAGAGTTTGATGACCTAACCACTTAATTTTGAATTTTGAATTTTAGGAAAAAGGGGGGAAATTGAAAGTTTGAATTGTATGAATGAAGATAAAATTTGAGAACAATTAGAAATCTGAAAATTAAATGGAAATCCATTTTTTGCACAAGTTCAAGATGATTTTTGAAAATTAGGGTTTTAACAAGTAACCTCTTAATTTTGTATATTTTTATTTGCAAATTGAACAAGACAATGAGGAAATTGAATTTGACAAACAAAACAATTTTCAGATCTAAGATAACTACAAGCAATTTTTACAAATCACAAGTTTAATTTTAATTTTAAAAACTAGGGTTTTTAATGAATTCCACAAAAGCACTTCTATCAACATTGCTACTACAACCTCCCTTGAGGTGATTTACAATTTAGTCTTTCATTTACATCTACTTGGAAGTACTTTCTTTCATTACTTGGTTAATTCCAAAACTAGGGTTTGACCTAACGACAAACCCCCAATCCCAACCCATTTTTCTCTCTTTTCTATGTGTAGGTTGCAGGTGCGTAGCTATACTTTCGGATTCAAGCTCCATTTGTAGAGGCAGAAAAACCCTTTTTATTTCATGGATTTTTCGAAGGACTGTGTACATTCCTGCCATGGTCTGGAAAAATTTTCCTCTAATTCGTAGGGCGACTTCGTCTGGACATTTTACTGCCAGATCCAAGTGCACAGCTTCATCCCATATTCTGATCTCAAGTTATAATTAGTTATTTGTCACTTTTGCACTACATTATTCAATCAATTTCCTTTCTAAATCAAATAAGGAAGAGGGGATCAATATAGCATTCCCAATTCATTCAGAATTCAATCTACTAAAATGTAATGGTAGGAAAATGGTGAATGATAAATCAAGGAAAACTACCCTTTCCCTCAAATAGAGATGAGATTTTCTCTATTGATTACCATTCAAGCACTTTTTACCATTACATTAGGAAGGGGGAGAAGATAATTCACTAGATTCAATCTCTCCACACAAAGATGGTAGATTGAATTCTGAATGAATTGGGAATGCTAAGTTGATCCCCTCTTCCTTGTTTAATTTAGAAAGGAAATTGATTGAATTATGTAGTGCAAAAGTGACAAAGAATTGATTATAACTTGAGATCGGAATATGGGATGAAGTTGTCGACCGGGATCTAGTAGTAAAATGTTGAGACAAAGTCACCCTGCGAATTTGAGAAAAAGTTGTCTGGACCATGGTCGGAATGTACACGGTCCTCTGAAAAATCAGTGAAATAAAAAGGGTTTTTCCACCTCTCCAAATGGAGCCCGAATTCAAAATGAAAGTTGCGCACCTGCAACCTACACACAAAAAAGAGAGGAAAATGGGTTGGGATTGGGGGTTTGCCTTTAGGTCAAACCCCAATTTTGGAATTAACCAAGTAATGAAAGAAAGTGCTTGCAAGTAGATGTAAATGAAAGACTGAATTGTAAATCACCTCGATGGAGGTTGTAGTAGCAATGTTGATAGAAGTTCTTGTATGGAATTGAATGTTGAAATCAATCTCCTCTTCAATGGTTGAATTCTTGACTTGAATGCAACACCTAGCCTTGAAGGGAGACTTGTGAATGCTCAATGCTGGAAAAGAATGCTTGATCGCTTGTGCAACTTGATCACATCCAACTTTGACCTATCCAACTAATGAAAATGAGAGGATGAATGCCCCTTAAATACATGTTTGGTGGATTTGAATTTCGTCACGGGCCGACATCGGGGGAGTTTCCTACCCAAGGCACAACCCATAATGCATGCTCTAAGAAGGGTCTTGCCCAAAAATAGGGCAGGAAAAGGGGCGCCACACCCCTATCCAAGGGGGGAAGTAGCACCATGCCCTATCCTCCCCCTTTCTCTAGGGCAGAATGCGGTTGGGGTGATGCAGAGGCCAAGGAAGAAGATGTTTCTGCAAGCCGTGCAATCTTTGGTCTCCAACCAGGCTAGAGGATTCGAGTTCGCATGCATGAGGACCCTAATGCAGTCGAAAATTGCTAGGGTCGCAATTTTATGACACTATAGTCACAAATAGGTTTGGAAAGGTGAGGGCACATATCAATTAATTCTAGAGAAAATATATTGCCACAAGAAATATTTTCAAAGAACAGAGAAGAATTGAGAATAGGCTAAAATGTATGCAAAGGAATGTGAACTCTAATAAGCTTTTGTATATCTTCCTAGAGCATTAAGATCATTTTGGTAAACAAACTTTTGATAAGTTTAAATTAGTTGGTAATGGTACCCTGAAAATGATTAGTGACTTGCTGAGATAACACAATAAATGTCATGACAAAATGGTGAAGGAACTCAAATGCTATGATCTTATGAGTGGATCACACTTACCGTCTTTCTACATGAATGATGGAGTGGAGAAGACATATGAGGAATGGAGAGGATAATTTGAGCAATTATTACAAAAATTAATTGAAATAATAAACAATGGTAAGGAAAAAGGTTACAAAAAATGTGAGTATCCATTCAAATAAGTTGTGTGCATTGGAATATGAGATGAAGCATATCAATACTATAAGCATAATGTTGAACCCAAGGTAGGACTAAGAGGGGGAGGTGAATTACTCTTTAAGAAAAAATAATGTAGCACATAAACAATTAATCATGAACACAAACACAACACATCAACACCAAGATTTTTTACATGGAAAACCCAAACAAGGAGAAACCACGGTGAGCACTTGTCCATAAAATATATCCACTATGTATATTAGATTACAAAGAATGAGCTCACTGCTTCAAACTTGAAAACCAAGGATAAATACTCTTGGGGTATGATACATAAAGAGCACTTGCAAAACCTAAAGCTAACTGCAACAGGGCAAGATAAAAAAAAAATGAAATGAAAAGAAGGATCTCTTGATCATGAAGTTGTCCTTGAACTCTACATCAAGCAACCAACATAAACACACACACTCAGACCTCGATTGTCAACACTTTGTCACACACCTCTACTATAGTCTCAAAAAATCTTGCATATCATTCAATCACAACTCTTCCTCTATATTCTTCACTAAATTTCGCACACTTCTTCTCGTATCCTCAAAACTATTCTTCCCACTCTCACTTTCCACACACTCCACACAACCACACAACATTCTTTATATACAAGATAGATCATTAAATCTTGAACCAAGTCGGGCTGAAGTAGAATATACCTTCTTAACCAAAAAATCACACAATGATCCACTCGAGGAGAAAGAGGGGACCAAAACACATATTCTAAAGATCAATTTATTTATCCACAATCACTGAAACATAACTAACAACATACTAGCATGATACACATCCATATAAAGAATTAATGATCAAAACATATCCTCCAATACAAATATCTCTAATCCAGATCTCCACACACCACAGTGAGACCCACAACACATCAAATTACCTTCCACAAATAATATCCATAGTCAAAGATAAGTCTTACATAGAATATCACAACTTTTTTTAAATATACCATAACTTCTAGAGAAAACCAATATATTTCTAAACCACAAAACCAACATATCCATGATACCAAAAACATAACCAAAGAAGATAACAACATAAAACAATGTCAGCAACACTTTCCGAACCCAAACACTTTTGGAACAACCAACAACTACAACATCAACACAACAAAATATCTTTGCACCATAGACATTCTAGACTAACAACTATCCAGAACAACAAGTTTGACATCAATGATAACCACAACAACACATGCTTCCAACAATCTCCCTCTATGTCATTGATGGTAACACTTGACCATACATGACTAAACTCAAAATCTACAAAACAATATTGCTCAACCTCATTCTTAATAACTAAATCTCTCCTTTACTCAATCTCTCCCCTATCAAAAATATCTCAAAACTGCTCAATCACTCCCCCCAAAATGCTCAATCTCTCCCTATTTTCCATCAAAGATAAAGACCACAAAAACACTACACACTCCATTGCTTCCCCCTAAGAGAATCAACAACATCAATCCAAGATAAGAAATAGGCATGAAAGCTCCCCCTGGAAAGATGCATCTCTATATTGTACCTAACTAGAAGAAGGAGGGGCAATAACCACAAGCTTCTCCCAAAGAAACTCAAATGTGTCTTTTGCCAATGCCTTAGTGAAAATATCTACTACCTATTCCTTTATAAAGATATATTCCAATCAAACTTCCTTCTCAACAACCTTCTCCCTTAAGTAGTGATATCTGATTGAAATATGCTTTGTTCTTTAATGCATAATCGGATTATTTGAGATGTTTATTGCACTTGTATTGTCACACATAATAGGAATTGCTTCATCATATGTTACCTTGATATCTTTAAGACTCTATCTCATCCACATCACCTGAGTACAATAAGATGTCACTACAATATACTCCGCTTCAGCAGTAGATAAGGAAACTAAATCTTATCTCTTACTGAACTAGGAGATTAATCTATCTCCCAAAAAGAGAGCGCCACCACTAGTACTCTTTTGGTCATCAATAATTCCAACCCAATCTTCATCAGTATAATCTTTCAACATGAAATATCCACATTTTTTATACCAGAGTCCAAAATCCACAATTTCTTAAAAATATTTGAAAATTGTTTTCACAACTTTCTCATGTGTCACCTTTAGATTTGCTTGAAATCTAGGTACTAGACAAGTGTCCTGCATGATATCTGGTCTAGATGCAGACAAATACAACAGTCCACCAATAATTGATCTGTACTTTTTATGTTCAAACTCTCGAGACTCATCATCTTTTCTCAACTTGCTTTCAATGGTTAAAGTAGTTGTAACCAGTTTACAATCATGAAAACCAAACTTCTTCAATGCCTAATTCACATACTTTCTTCGAGAGATGAAAATTCCATCTTCAAATTGAATAACTTGCAACCCAAGAAAGAAATACAATTCACTAATCATTGACATCTCAAATTCATTCTACATCTCTTTAGCAAACTCTTTACATAGGTTATCATTTCCTCTAAATATAATGTCATCCACATAAACTATAACAATAAATAGCTTATCTCCGTCAATTTTGAAATAATGATTATTGTATGCAATACCTTTCTTCAAATTTTGTTGAAACAGATACCTGTCTAATCTTGCATATCAATCTCTAGATGTTTGTTTGAGTCCATACAATACCTTCTTCATTATGCACACCATATCCAATTCTTCTATCAGTTTGAATTCATTTGGTTTCTCAATGTAAACTTTGTTGGCTTGATGATGATTGTAATGAGTTCATCACTTGTTATCATTGATGAAACACTCTCACACACACATATTATTATATTGACTACCGATGTAACTTCAATTGTATACACTGTTAACCGGTATGTTAGAGGTTTATCTCTAACCGGTACTTTGTGTCAACCAGTATGTTAGAGGTTTATCTCTAACCGGTACTTTGTGTCAACCGGTATGTGCATAAGACACAACCTATGGTTATACTAAGTTGACATCAAGATGAAGATCCAGATGCAGATCAAGCGAAGATTCATGGACAACGGTTCATATATTTTATTCAAACCGGTATTGATTGTTCCAACCGGTATTTGGTTATTTTTGTGATGAGTTACCTGCACCGACTACTTGGCGGTAATTTTTGTGATGAGTTATGATCACATGTCTAGATACACTGCATCTAGGAAATTGTGTTTTGATTTCCTTGGACCGACATAAGATTTGAATGTCTATTTAAAAACATCTTAGTGAATCATTTAAAAGAGAGAATATGTAACTGATGGTATGCATGAAGAGAGAAAATCTTTTGTTGAAGAGCGATAAGTGTTAAGATGAAGAGTGTGTTGAAGAGCAGTGTTGAATGTACTTAGAAGGATTTTATCAAGCAAGTATTGTGCTACTCAAAACATATCAAAACTTTCTTGTTGTTTTCTAACCATTACAACAGAATCAAATCCCTTAACCAGGTAAGCTCTAACAAGCTTCAATTCACAAGTCCTCTAACAAGGTGATCCATTAGTTTGGATTCTTAAATCCTCCATCGAGGTTACTCCTAACAGGGTACAAGCTTCTAATCAAGCTTCGGGATCTCTAACAAGATTCACTCCTAGCAGAGCACTTTGTAGACCTTAACCAGTCAGTTATCTATTACTACAGATAGTTAACTTGTGAGTTTCATCTCACCATGGTTTTTACCTATTTTGGTTTTTCCACGTATAAACACTTGTGTTATGGTGGATGCTTTACTTTTTGTGAATGTTGTTATATCATTTTGGATTGCATGCATTGTGTTTAAATTCATCTACCAGTTAGTGTTTGAAGTAGCATTTTATTTGGTGTCATTGATTCACCCCCGCCACCCTCTCAGTGCTTTTCAAGTCCATCAATTGGTATCAGAGCCAAACTTCTTTGAAGCCTAATTGCTTAGAAGGGAGCCTTGAAACCACCATGGGGGACATGAGCTACCGTGAGATGGCTAGAGAGATAAAAGCTAGCATAAATGAACTTGAATCCCTTAGGGTCAAACTGAAAGATTCCCAAGTCAAGAGGAGAGAGCTAGTTGAACAACTATTAGAGATATCTTATAATAGTTCTTCAGATGAATCCAATATTGATGCTTTAGCAGAGGAAGTTGAAAAGTCGAATTGTGAGAAACTGAATCTAAGGAGAGAGCTAGAAGGTCTCACTATCTGCATGAGTCAGGAACTGGAAGCCAGAAGAGCTGTTGAAGATCTTATCAAGGAAAGAGATCAAGAGATCACAAAGATCAAATAGGAAAAGGACACTATGCATGAGAATTTGATTGTTGAAAGAGAAGAAAAGGAGAACCTACAACTAGATCTTGAGCTCACATCATCTCTGAAAGAGAACCTGTCTAAGCATAATGAAGATCTCATCAGAAAAATTGTTGAAGCCAATGAGAAATTGGAGAAGTTCATCAAAAATTCTACCATGTTGGAAGAACAAATTCAATCACAAAGAATGAAGGGTGATATCTTTGGACTTGGTTTTCACACAACTAAAAAAGGTGAATCCTCTAGTACTAAGAATAAATCTGCTCCTAAGATCAACAATCCTACCGGTAAGACGGTCTTTAAACCTATCTGCTTTGTTTGCCATAAACCTGGTCACACTGCAAATCTTTGTAGAAACAAACCAAAAAGAAATATAAGTTACAATACTAATGCTAGGTATGTGTCCAAGAAATTTGAAGGTCATTTCTTCACATGTGGAATGTATGGACATAGATCTGTTGAGTGGAGATATGGAGCAAACAACCCTATGCAACACATGCATCCAAGGCCAAATGGTGACCAAATGAGGAACTTTGATAACTAGGTAAACCTGAACTGGCAAAGATCCTATGGCAACCGGTTTAGTCCATTCGAGATGGAAAAGGTAACTGGTGTAGGAGCACCTAAGACTTAGGCTAATAGTACTTCTTCAATTTTGGCTTGTACTGACCTTAGCCAAGTCATATTTCCAATAAGGACTCCAAGATGGTCCAATGTGTGTGATTAGAGTCTAGGTTGAGTCAACTGTAGCCCTAGCTTAGTTGGTTTCTTTCTAGGTTTGCACTTTGTTGGTTGTTCTTGGTTTGAGTAGTCAATGATTCCTTATAGATGGTCAAAAGAGGCATAGTTTGGTTAAACCAATAAAGGGGTTCAAAATAGCCTTATAAATTCTTAAAAATAAGTTAGTAATGATGTGTAATAGGTTGCCTAAGTTAGAAAGGTAAGATGTGGAAAATTGTAAAAGTTGTCATGACAATTTGGTCCTAAAAAGAGCTGAGCGGTGGAGTTAGGGTTCTAACATTGACCTAAGATGCCTCCACACATGGGGAAGACTATTTAAACCCCCTCTTTTATGGATACCAAGGTTGGAAGCATTGATTATTGTGAATAACAAACTGAAACCACTCATTTTCAGACTGTTATTACTATTTTGGTCTTATTTTGCATTGAACAGTGAATACAAATGGATTGAATCCATTGATCCAAACTTGGATTATTGTTCGTAGGAGTGTTCTGGAGTCTTATAGTCCATTTCATGCTTTGTACATAGGTTTTGATTAGTTCTTTATTGTTTTGTTTTCAAATAGCCAGTTTTGGCTTGTAAATAGCATATCACTGCAAAATGGTTGCCCCATAAAATCCATCCGTGCTACCATCACGGACTGTTATTACATGGAAGGAAACCCAATTTACATTGCAAATATGTAAGGAGGAGTTTTGGAAGTAAATTTTACTGTTGTTTCCACCTTGAACTAGGCGAGTCTTGTTACAACCTAGCTAGGAAAGACAAGGTGAAGAAATGACATAATATTGCAGGGGTGAAACCAAAACCTTAACCTAAGAATTTGGAATTGTTCATAAGGCTCATAAAGAGTTTCATTTGTAAGGATAAGCCTTTACAAGTCCATTTGATGCCCTTTTCACAAAGTTGGGCAGTCACGGTCCTAAAAGCCATTGAAACCCTAGCAAAACCTCATTTTTGGGTTAGGGCATTGTACAGACACTTGGGGGTCTAAAACCAACTAAATCTATTGGGGTTATATGAGTGATTGAAGAATCATAAAACTCTTTGCTGGGCCTTTTGGACCGTATGACCAAAAATCCCTAAAAACTCGGATTAGGAGGCCTAATTGGGGCTCTTTCCTAGTAGCTCTCCTTTCATGCATTTTCTTGAAATCGGTAAGGAAGATGAGTTTAGAAATGAAAAATATGGACCTTGTTCACCAAATTCCATGTTGGATGAACACCTCCACACCTCTGCAAAACACATGACAACATTGGGGGTGAGAGTGACAAAATGTCAATTAGAAGGATTGAGTACTAGTGAAGAGCATTGAATTGGTAGAGTTCCTAGTGAAGACACTTATTGAATGTCACCTTAAGGTGGACAAAGAAATAGTCCTAGCAGAGATTGAGAAGGAATAGGGGGTCTTGAAGCATAGCAAGGCCTGGAGGAGTTGGTGGAGTGAGCAACATCAATAGGAGAAGTGTGAGCAACCTAGGTTAACCCTATCAAATTGGTATTAGAGCCTATAAGATTTGGGCTAGGTAAAAGTTTATGTCCTTAGAATTGGAAAAGTATGTTGGAGATAATATCAATACGGTGACCAATGTAGAGTTGGCAAAGAAAGTGGGTGATTAGGAGGAAGAGAATAGGCTCCTGAAGGAAAAATTGGTAGAATTGGAAGGTAAGCTTGGTGTAATTGAAACCAAGGTAGATGAAGTGTTGGTAAAGGTTGAAGGAGCAGAAGGGAAGGGTAAAGAGGTGTCAGAAATAGATAGAGTGCCTGAACCTGATCCTATTTTGGAACAGGAACCTTTCCTAAAGGCATTGAAATCCTTGAGTGGTAAATCACTAGAAGGATTGTCATTGTTCAATGGTAAGATGGAAGTAGAAGTGGTTCTAGAATGGATAGAGGGCATGGAGAACCATTTTGAATGTGAAGACATAACTAAAGCTCAAAGAGTCAAAGTAGCCAATTCTAGAATGAGGGGAGCCGCTCTCACAAGGTAGAAATTTGTGTAGGATGAGAGGAAGAAAGTGGGTAAAACCCCCATCTCTCCTTGGAAAGGGATGTTAGTCAAAATCAAAGAAGCTTATCTCCCTGATGACTATGAAGTGCAGATCCATAGGAAAAGACAAAACCTAAGACAAAAGGACCTTTATGTAAGTGGTTATATGGAGGAGTTTCATAAACTTAGTCTTAGATCTCATGTTGTGGAAGAAGAAAGTCTTAAAGTAGCTAGATATCTAAATGGACTAAGATGGAATATCCAAGAGGAAATCAGTCTATTGAGCCCAAAGACAGTACATCAAAGCTATCAGCTTGCCCTTAAAGTGGAAGAAAAACTGAAAAGGAAAATGATTCAAGTGGGAGCAGAGGCAGAGGTAGAGGAAAACAAAATAGAGGCCATAGGGGAGTCTTTGAAGGGAGAAATTTAGAGAAAAGAACACAAGGTGAGTCTAAACTCACTGAGCAACAAGAAGTTGGTTCAAGTAGAGGAGGATCTAGTAGAGGAAGGGGGTCAAACAGTGGTTTTAAAGGAAGAACTAGTGGACAAGGTAGGGGTTCCTCATATTTTGCCTCAATGAAATGTTACCATTGCAATCAGCTTGGTCATCCAGCATATAGATGTCCAGAGAAGGGATCTTCATCACAGAGTGGTGAGAGAAGGGTAAACTACCTTCAAGAAGAAACTTCAAGCAGTAAGACCTCAAAAGTGGCTTTAGAATCAGAAGTAGGCGACAACCTAATGATAAGAAGAACTTTGATCAAAGAACCTATCAAGGAGGAGCCTAGCCAAAGGAGATCACTATTTAGAATCAAATGCAAATTTATGGGCAAAGTTTGTAAGGTGATAATTGACTCAAGGTCAATAGACAACATTGTGTCAAAAGAGGCAGTGATTAAGCTCAAGTTGCAGAGGATTCCTCATAACAACCCATATAGGGTTACTTGGTTGAATAAAGGCCAACATGTCTTGGTAAATGACCAAGCATGGGTGGATTTCACCATTGGGAGGTATAAGGACAAAGTACTATGTGATGTCCTACCCATGGATGCATGCCATCTTCTATTAGGAAGACCATGGCAATTTGATAGACAAGCTATTCATGATGGAGTCAAGAATGCATATTCATTCAAGAAAGATGGAGTCACATTCAAGATACAATCTATTCTTGAGGAAGGTGAAAAGAGGGCAGTAGGTCCTAATGTCCTTTTGGTGAGTGAAAAATAGTTCTTGAAGACACTTGAGGAAGGTGAAGTAATAGGGTTTGCATTAGTGATGAAACCTAAAGAGGAAGATAAGAAGGAGAAACCAGATTTGCCAATGGAGGTTCAAGACCTTCTGAAACGGTTCAAAGGGATAGTGAGTGATGGACAACCAGGCACCTTACCTCCTAAAAGAGCCATCAGCCATCAAATTGAATTCATACCCAGAGCATCCTTACCTAACAAAGTGGCTTACAAAATGACTCCCCAACAAAATGTTGAGATTGCTAAACAAATTCAAGAGCTTTTAAACCAAGGCCTAATTAGGAAAAGCATTAGCCCTTGTGTTGTACCTATTGTCTTAGCCCCAAAGAATGGTGGTACTTGGAGATTGTGCACTGAATCTGGGGTTATAAATAGGATCACCATTAGATATAGGTTTCCAATTCCTATAATAGAGGACCTAATGGATTGTTTAGGGGAAGCCAAATACTTTACCAAGATTGACCTTAAAAGTGGATACCACCAAATTAGGATTAAGGAGGGTGATGAATGGAAAACAACATTCAAGACAACAAAGGGTCTTTATGAATGGCTTGTAATGCCATTTGGCTTATCAAATGCTCCAAGCACCTTCATGAGGCTCATGAATGAGGTGATGAAGGACTTCATAGGTAAATTTGTGGTGGTATATTTAGATGATATTCTCATTTTCAGTAAGGATAAAGCAGATCATGTTAAGCATTTGCAAATTGTACTACAAAGATTGTATGAGGAGAAGCTAACCATGAACTTAGACAAGTGTGAATTTATAAAGAAGGAGTTGATTTACCTTGGGTTTGTGTTGTCACATGGAAATCTCAAGATGGATCCTAGCAAGGTTGAAGCCATAGTAAATTGGCCTACTCCTAAGTCGGCAACAGAGGTGAGAAGCTTCCATGGTCTAGCTCAATATTACAGGAAATTCATTAGGCAATTCAGTGCTATATGTGCACCAATGTTGGACACAATTAAAGGTGGAATGAACAAGCAAATAGAGGTTTTGAAATCTTGAAAGAAAGGATAGCCACTCAACCAGTTTTGGTGTTGCCTAGTTTTGAGAAACTCTTCACAGTGGAATGTGATGCAAGAAAAGTTGCAGTAGGTGTTGTCCTAAGTCAGGAAGAAAGACCGGTAGCTTTTCACAATGAGAAGCTAAGTGATACTAAGAGGAAATACTCCTCATATGACTTGGAGTTATATGCATTAGTACAGGCTTTGAGGAAGTGGAGACACTATCTCCTTCCTAAGGAATTTGTAGTCTACACAGACAATCAATCTTTAAGCTTTCTAAACTCACAAGACAAGCTTAGTCACAAGCACATGAAGTGGGTAGAATATATGCAAGCCTACACATTTACAATCAAGCACAAAAAGGGTCAACTAAACAAGGTTGTTGATGCATTGAGTAGGAGACTCTTGGCAGTCCAAGAAATTCAGTTAAGAAGCATAGGTGTTGATAGTTTTAGAGACCTATACCCGGATGATGAAGATTTCTCCAATGCTTATAAGGTATGCAAAGAGTATCAAAACTATTTCCATAGTGAGTTTTTGAATTATACCTTGCAAGATGGGCTATTGTTTAAGGGAGGGCAACCTTGTGTGCCTAGAGGTTAATTAAGAGAAAATCTCATACAAGAGAAGCATAATGGCAGTCTTAGTGGTCATTTTGGAGTCAACAAAACTCAAGAGTTAGTCCAAAGGTATTACTACTGGCCTAGGATGAATCAAGATGTTAGGAAGTATGCAAAAACTTGTATTGTTTGTCAAAAGGCCAAGGGCACATCTTCAAATTCCAGTTTATACCAACCTCTTCCCATACCAAGTAGACCTTGGGAGTGCATTAGTATGGACTTTGTAATGGGTTTGCCAAGGACAAAGAAGGGATTTTATAGCATTTATGTCATAGTGGACAGGTTTAGTAAGATGGCCCACTTTGTAACTTGCAAGACCACTCATGATGCATGTCATATTGCTCAATTGTTCTTTAAGAAAGTGATAAGGATATATGGATTTCCCATGAGAATTGTTTCAGACAGGGACTCAAAGTTTAAGAGTCATTTTTGGAAAACACTTTGGCAAAGGCTAGGCACCAATCTATCTTTTGGGTCTGCATACCATCCATAAACAGATGGATAGATTGAGGTGGTAAATAGAAGCTTAGGAAACCTATTGAGGTGCCTTACCAAGGAATATGGTCAGACATGGGATCAAGTGTTGGCACAAGTTCAATATGCTTACAATGATACCATAAATAGAACCATAGGCAAGAGTCCTTTTGAGATGATCTATGGTCTTCACCCAAGGGGTATACTTGAGCTAAGAGACCTAGGGAATGCAACAACAAGGAGTGGATATGCTGAAGATTTTTCTCAATCTATGAAAGAGATACATGAATCAGTGAAGCAAGCATTGAAGGACAACACAACTAAGATCAAACAAAAGGTTAATGGGAGAAGAAAGAACCTACAATTCCAAATAGCAGATCTTGTCATGGTACACCTCAATAAAACAAGGTTGCAGCAGGGGGTACCTAATAAGTTGCAGATGAGAAGATTGGGTCCATGTGCCATCTTAGCCAAGTATGGAGAAAATGCATACAAGGTGGACCTACCAAGTGAAATAGGACTATCACCGGTTTTCAATGTAGCAGATTTAGTGGCTTACAAGGGGCCTATTCTAGATTCAGATCACAGTCAAACAGAGGTAGCAGATGATGCAAATAGCCTTCAAATGCCAGCAAAACCAAGTCCAAGGGCTGAGAAGATAGTGAGTTCAAGGATCACAAAAAAGATGAGATACCAAACTTTTTGGGAGCACCTAGTTAAGTGGCAGGGCATGAATGATGTAGAGGCTACATGGGTGCTTGAGACAAAGTTCAAAAGGTTAGGCATTGATCAAAATCTGATCCCAAAAGAGGTGACTTAATTTTCTTTTGTTTGGGAGAATGGTGTAGGAGCACCTAGGACTTAGGCTAATAGTCCTTCTTCAATTTTGGCTTGTACTGACCTTAGCCAAGTCATATATCCAATAAGGACTCCAAGAGGGTCCAATGTGTGTGATTAGAGTCTAGGTTGAGTCAAGTGTAGGCCTATCTTAGTTGGTTTATTTCTAGGTTTGTACTTTGTTGGTTGTTCTTGGTTTGAGTAGTCAATGATGCCTTCTAGATGGTCGAAAGAGGAATAGTTTGCTTAAACCAATAGAGGGGTTCAAAATAGCCTTATAAATGCTTTAAAAGAAGTTAATAATGATGTGTAATAGGTTTCCTAAGTTAGAAAGGTAAGATGTGGAAAATTGTAAAAGTTGTCATGACAATTTGGTCCTAAAAAGAGCTTAGCGATGGAGTTAAGGTTCTAACATTGACCTAAGATGCCTCCACATGTGGGGAAGACTATTTAAACCCTCTCTTGTATGGGTACCAGGGTTGGAAGCATTGATTATTGTGAAAAACAAACTGAAACCACTCATTTTCAGACTGTTATTACTGTTTTGGTCTTATTTTGCATTGAACAGTGAATACAAATGGATTGAATCCATTGATCCAAACTTGGATTATTGTTCTTTCTATTTTTCTAGTGTCTTATAGTACATTTCATTCTTTGTACATAGGTTTTGATTAGTTCTTTACTGTTTTGTTTTCAAATAGCCAGTTTTGGCTTGTAAAAAGCATATCACTGCAAAATGGTTGCCCCATAAAATCCCTCCGTGCTACCATCACAACCTATTGGGACATGTAAGGAAACCCAATTTAAATTGTAAATATGTAGGGAGGATTTTTGGAAGTGAATGTTACTGTTGTTGCCACCTTGAATTAGGCGAGTCATGTTGCAACCCAGCTAGGAAAGACAAGGTGAAGAAATGACATAATATTAAAAGGGTGAAACCAAAACCTTAACCTAAGCATTTGGCATTGTTAATAAGGTTCATAGAGAGTTTCATTTGTAAGGAGAATCCTTGACAATCCCATTTGATGCCCTTTTCACAAAGTTGGACAGTCACAGTCCTAGAAGCCATTGAAACCCTAGCAAAACCTCATTTTTGGGTTAGGTCATTGTACGGACACTTGGGGGTCTAAAACTAACTAAATCTCTTGGGGTTCTATGAGTAATTTAAGAATCATAAAAATCTTTTCTAGGTCTTTTGGACCGTATGACCAAAAATCCCTAAAACCCTGGATTAGGAGGCCTAATTGGGGCTCTTTCCTAGTAGCCCTCTTTTCATGCATTTTCTTGAAATTGGTAAGGAAGATGAGTTTAGCAATGAAACATATGGACCTTGTTGACAAAATTACATTTTGGATGAACACCTCCATACCTCTGCAAAACACATGACAACATTGGGGGTGAGAGTGACAAAATGTCAATTAGAAGGATTGAGTACTAGTGAAGAGCATTGAATTGGTAGAGTTCCTAGTGAAGACACTTGTTGAATGTCACCTTAAGGTGGACAAATAAATAGTCCTAGCAAAGCTTGAGAAGGACTAGGGAGTCTTGAAGCATAGAAAGGTGTGGAGGAGTTGGTGGAGTGAGCAACACCAATAGGAGAAGTGTGAGCAACCTAGGTTAACCCTATCAGTAACAAATGTTGTTTGCACCTTTTGTAATAACTTTGGTCATGTGGTTATGAACTGCAGAAGAAGAACAGGAAGAGGAAATGCAAGACTTTGAAGATCATTTGTTATGGCTTGTTATCACTGTAACAAATTGGGGCACTTAGAAATAGCAAACCAGCCAACTCTTCCAAGGATCAAAAAGGAAAGCAGAAAGTTGATATTGAAGAAACCGGAGAGGATATGAATTGGATTTGGAAGAAGAAAAGTGATGACTCACCTGGAGAAGAAATTGTTCCTTCACCCAGTGAAGAGAAACCTGCACCGGTTACTTAAGCCTTTTTAATATGGCTAAGGGGAGCTTAATGGTAAAACATCTTCGGACCCCTTGTGAAAAATTAGCGGGAAAGAATTTTAAAACATGAAAATTTGGTAACTTTGTGTTAACATGTTATCAATTGGTTTTTCCACTTGAGTGATGAAATTAGGGTTTGTAACCCTAATAGACGAGCATTTATTGTAGTAGGTAAAAAGGATAAAAGCAAGTTTTACTTTGTCATTTTTACCCTAACTCATTCGAGAGAGAAATTTGAAGCGATTGCAGAGCTGAGTAAGATTGTCTTGTTGTTAATTGTCAAATTGTTTCGTGATTTGGGAAATTAAGTTGAATTGAAGGTTGCAGAAAGTTGAACTGTGTGCACTTGGGCACTTCAACCGGTAAACGGGGCAATGTGCATGAAACAAGGTATTTCTTTGAACATATTGTTTCGAATCTTGTATGGCATCTTCTTCAAAGTCTGTAGAGAGGTTGATGATCACTTCAGAGCCTATGGAAGCTCTTAAGGTAGATGAAATTGTGTCATATAATGCATTATCGCAAGTTCCAAACGGAGTTGTGGTAAATGGTGATCTATCCAGTTATATAGACTGCAAGTTAGAAGTTTTGGATCTCTATACATTTACACACAGCTGAAATCACTTTGTGATGAGAACGGTAAAATTAAGACACAATATGCTAAGGTTTTCGAAAAGGGTTTTCATAATGCCTTTTATTTTATTGAATATTTTGAAGAAGCACATATCAGAATAATTTTGAGTAGAGTTCATGGAGAGAACATGTACTTAGAAAGGACTCACACAATTACCAAGGAAGCCATTCAGGTTGTGACTAACTACTTTGCAACCAATGAAGTACCTGAGCTAAGGAAAATTTCTAAGGATATTGTCTTTGATTTAACTAGTTCTACATTTGACATGCATGCTTTTTCTGTCAACAACATCAGGGACCCTGCAGTGAAATTAGCAGCAATGGTGATAGGCTACTGAGTATTTTACTCCAATAGACTTAACAGTGTTCCATCTATAGCAATCCACACAGCTCACAAAATGATTGTGGATAATGTTAACTATGATATTTGTGAAGCTATCAGAAGACAACTATTTTTTAATTTGAAATCTATCAAGAAGGATAGTAGTCAAAAATTCAAGTTTGGTCAGCTTTTAGTCGGTCTATTCTTTTACTTTCAGAATTTTCTACCAGGGATAGGAGACATTGAGTGGTCAAAGGACTCACTGGTCTCGACACAAATCAAGAACAACATCAAGACGGTAAAGAATACTTTCCATGCTTCCCTGAACAAGTATTTCAACGATTTCCAGAAGAAAATGAGTATGAGAATAAGGATACCAGAAGAGGTGGTAAAGAACTTTGAGAAGGACATAATCTTCATCGTTACCACTGACTTTTGCTTAATGCAAGCTATTGAGCCAAGAGAGGAAGAAATAGAAGACATGAGTTATGAAGTAAACTATGATCTTCTGGTTGGCTATGCTAACACCTTATTGGCATCACTGATAACCAAAGAGAAAAGAAAATTGGACATTGTGGCGGTCCAAAATGAAGCTGCACAAGCTGATACTGCACCTGTGAAAAGTGCAAAAGGAAAGACTAAAAAGTCTGATAAAGCATCTCCAACAAAGAGTACTAGGGTTCAGATTTATATGAAAAACAGGTTTTAAGGACCCGAAACCTTTAACATAGGAGCATAAGATAGTTCAGCATAAAGCAACAAGATCAACAATGAAACAACATACAAAAGACTAGCAAGAAGGCCGGTAAACCGAACAGACAGCAAAAGAAAGGAACAACTATGCAAAAAGACCAGATAAAAGATCTAAACAACAAACAAATACAAGGACTTAAGTAGATCAGCCTCCTTAGAAACCAGCAGGTCATAGTTTGCTGACACAACTTTGAGTTCTTCAATTTCCTTGTTGGTCTTTGTCTCCTTCTTCTTCCCTTTGGTCCTTGTTCTGGGTCCTTGCACCTCTCCCATACCTTCTTTGTCAGGTTCTAGTTCTAGGGAATCCTTCTCATTCTCCAGCTTGCTGATAAGAATTTTGGTGTTGGCAGTCGAGGCCTTCAAAATGTTAAGGCTTTGATCAACAATGCTTCTGAGGTATTTTTCAATTTTGTTGAATTTTTTGTCAATTTCCGCCATTCTCTGGTTCGTAGCATTGTCATTGGTTTTTATCTCTTCCAAGGCCTTCTCCACTTGCTCAAACCTTGGGTTGAAGACATCTCTGATCTCTTCAGATCTGGCAATAGTTTTACCCAAGTCATCAACATATTTAGCCATAGATTTGCCTTCTCCAATACTGATCATTTCCAAAATTTGAACCTTGTGGCTTAGCTTCTTATTATCCTCCACAGCTTTCTTGTGACTGTTAATTAACTAGTCAAGGGTGTCCACAAACCCTTTCAAACCCTCGGTAGGAGGATTTGAAGGGGGGGGGGTTTCTCACCAGCATTGGCCTGTTCATTTTTGGGAGCATCTCCACTAGTGATCTGTTCAACATTTCCACCTACCCTCTGATCGAAACCTTCCCCTATAATCTCCTCCTCCACTTTTTGGTTGACGTCAGGATACTTTCTATGCACTTTATCCTCCAAATTATCCTGCCTATTTTGTTTGTTCCTTTTCTGAATGGTTTTAGTTTTCTTTTTTCGAGGGGACTGGGATTCATCCTTCTCAGAGTCCTCAGAAACCTCCAAGGAGGAGGAGGAGGGAATCTGAAAGACCTTCTCCTTACTTTTTTTCCTGTCCTTAGCAGAGGATGGCTTTATGCTAACATTTTTTCTTTTCTTACCAAGTTCAGCTTCAGAGTCTTCCAGACTCTCCTCTATTTCACTTTTCGAATCACTTTCAGTCTCATCCCCCATAGAAAAATCAGAATCTGACCCTTCCTCCTCAGAGTCAGAAATAGAATGCTAGGGGTGGGAAATTTGGTTAGCTTTTAAATGGTCATAGATTAAAACCATGAGACCTTGGTGCATGGTTGTATCTCCCTTAGGGTTCTCTCTATGGGCTTTAATAGTAGCATTCTTAGAACAAATCAAGAAATAGGGTATGTTAACTTTTTCATCATACCTGAAATGGTTGAGCAGCATGAAATGATAGCTGTACACTTTGGTGAATCTGCCATCCAAGGTAATGTATCGTATAATAGCAAATAGAACCTCCCTCCAAGGCTTAACAAATGCCCTAGGAGGATAGTAGGTCTTACTTAGCTTAACCAGACGCTTCTTCTCCTTTGTCATTTTAGGGTATCGCTCAATGGCCTCCTTGCTAGGCTTTTTGTCCCTATAGAAATTGCTTCCTTCCCTACGAAGACCCGTCACCTGAGCAATGAGGTCTTCATCAATGGAGATAGTTTGATCTCCCATCTTCAGGGTGCCCTTCCTCCAATTTTTGCAGAAGAAATTAGTGATTTTGGCATCCCTCCCATGGAGTCTCTCCATATACTTTGTAAACCCACCCTTCTACAAGATGGTCCAAATATCCTCCTTTTGTTTCCACTCCTTACAGTTACTGGGCTCATAGTGACGCGTGTTACCTCCCATAGTTTCGCAGCTCAAAACAGAAAATTGAGAGTTGCAGAAAGCTATAGGAAAGAAATTTCTTGAAGCGACCCCAAATACCCAAAAAGCATGGGAAAAGGTGGCATTCATCTTGTCATTAATGGTACTGACACAATGATAAGTAGTAATAGCCCTCTAAGTAATACTTTTAATCATTATTTTATCCATTTATAATCTTTGGAGTGCAGTTATATCGATCCATGAAAATGATCGATCTCACGTCATTGAGGAGATCCTCCTCACCCTTCCAGGTAACCATATTGTTATGAGTGACCGCCACGTTGGCTGCCCAGTCAGTAGGGCCATTTGCTTCACGATAAATGTGGGAAATAAAGCATTTATCGAAGGTGTTGATGAGATCTCTAGTAGCCTTTATCATATTGTTGATAGTCCATGAGGACTTAGAAATTCCTTTAAGGCATTTAATGATATTATTAGAGTCTCCCTCAATGCATAGATAGGGACAGTTCCACCTTTTAGCTAGAATAATGCCTTGGAGAGTAGCCATAGCTTCCACCATGTGGTTAGTTTGGCTACCTATAGGAACAACAATAATTTCCTTACAAATGCCATTTTCATCTTTGAGAATTGCACCACATCTCGTTCGGCCAGGATTGCCTTTGGCAGCTCCGTCAAAGTTGATTTTGAGCCAACCATGAGGGGGAGAGTGTCATTTAGCTTTAAGTCTCTTGCTTTGATTAGAATCAGTGTTGACAGTACTCTTCAGATTCCAGGAGTTGAGTATGTGAGTTTCCATGGGGTTGACAGGATTGCATGGTTCTCCAATGATCCTAAAGTTCTCCATGATAGCCCTTTGAAATTTCTGAAAAATAATAGCCTGGGTGAGAGAAGTTTCCCTGAAGATGCAGTTGTTTCTTTCTTTCCAAATCCCCCACGGGATGTGAGGGAGAGAGAGTTGCCACAAAGATCTCAAAGTGGGATTAGACCACTGATAACTCCAAGAATAGAACAATTCTTGGATAGAGTTAGGAAACACCCATTCCATACAAAAATTCTTTAGAAAACTTTCCCAAATTGTAGCAGTGAAGGAATAGTGGATTGCCAAATGGTCCACAGACTCTTCCTTCTCAAGACATAGAGCACACCTATTTGGGAAAATAAAACCTCTAACCTTCAGGTTGTCTAAAGATAAAATTTTGTTTTGGAGAATGGTCCAGTAGAAAATATTGATCTTTGGGATGAGACCCTTTATCCAGGCTTTAGACCAGAAGGGGTTCTCTGAGGGGGCTGGATACAACACTCCATACATAGAAGAAACAATAATGTTACCTTTGGGTTCGAATTTCCAAATAAGAGTATCTTCCTCGTTGTTCAACCAAGCAGAAGACAAGTGTTTCTTGAGATTGATGAGATCAGGGTGAATACCTTCAATGTTCTACCATTTATCACCTATCCAATACCCCTCAACCAAGGAACCAAATACTCTTTTACAATGGACAGCATAATTGTCCCAATTAGGGATTTCATCAAAGGCTTATCAAGTAACCAGGGATCTTCCCAAAACCTAACTTTCCTACCATTACCAACTCTCCATTTCACCCCTTTAGCAATGTTGTCTTTACACTTAGATGCATGATTCCAAATGTGAGACCCATTGATACTGAAATCAGAATTAATGAAAGAGAACAGAGAAGAGGACAGAAGAGGGTACTTACTTCTCTAAATTTTACACCACTCACCGTTAGAGTGGAACAATCTCCATATCTGTTTAGATAAAAGAGCTTCATTGAGGGTCCGGATTCTTCTCAGGCCCAAATCACCTTTGCTTTTCGGTCTACAAACCTTGTCCCAAGCCACTAATGCCATTCTTTTATTTTCCTCTACCCCAAACCAAAGAAATTTTTTTTGAATTTTTTCAATAGCATCAGCAAACTTAACTAGAATTCTAAAGAGGCTGAGGGCATATATAGGAATGCTTTGAGAAGTTGTAGCTTTCTAGCCTAACTTAGGAGAGAACCTTTCCAACCAGCAAGCTTTCTTTAAAATTTATCCACCAAAGAACTCCAAAAGGAATCGGGTGGAGCAATGCCCAGGGGGAGGCCTAGGTAGGTAGCAGGGAGATCAGCAATCTGACATTCTAGAAGTCTGCTAATTCTATGTTGTCTTCGCTCAGGAGTGTTGATGAAAAACACTTCACTTTTAACCTAGTTGATAAGCTAGCTAGAAGCAGATGCAAACTTGCAAAGGGTATCCTTCAGGATTCTGGCTTCTGAAATGCTTGAGTCCCCCATTATGATGGTGTCATCCACAAATTGCTATTGGGAGCAAGTATGATCTACAGAGGAGGGTTAGAGACCTTTAAAAATATCTCTAGCCACCATGTTTTTTTATGGACCTACCAAAACATTCAACCATAATTATGAAAAGAATACGGGAGATGGGGTCCCCTTGCCTCAATCCTCTGGAGGATTTAAAGAAGGAGGAGGGAGATCCGTTAACAAGAACAACAAAGGAGGTAGAAGCGATAAGCTGCTTGAAGAGGTCCACACATTTGATAGAGAAGCCAAAAGCCAAAAGGACCTTCATGAGGAAGGACTAATCGACCCGATCATAGGCCTTAGATAGATCAAGCTTGAGAATAAAACCCTTTTTTTTAGCCATAACAAGGGAATGGATGTTCTCATGGACAGTTATGATGGAATCAAGAATTTTCCTTCCTGGCACAAAACCATTTTGTTGATGACTGATCAAAGATGGAAGGACTTTCAAGATTCTGAAGGTTAGGACCTTGGAAATTATCTTTATGAAAAGAGTTGCATAAACTAATTGGCCTGAACTTATCCATGGAGTCAACACCTTGAATTTTGGGGATTAAAGAAATGAAGGTGCCATTAATTTCTTTTTGAAGTTTTCTAGCCCCAAAAAATTCTTTAACCCCACTGGAGACATCTTTCCCAACAATATCCCAGAACTCTTGGAAAAAAAACATAGGGAAGTCATCATGTCCAGGGGCTTTGTTTCCTTCAAAAGAAAAGACAACATTTTTGATCTCCAAATTCGATGGGATGGAAGTTAAGAAAGCATTATTCTATTCGTCAATAAGGCAAGGAATGTTCTGAAGGAAGGAATTTTGAACATCATCATCCAAGCTTTGATCCCTACAAAGGAGATCAGAGAAGAAACTTTTGGCCTCGTTTCTTATCTCCTCCTCCTTAACTAGCTCCACATTGTCCACCATCAGTTTTTTGATCCTATTAGCCGCTTTATGTTTGATTCTCGACATATGGAAGAATCTGGTATTCTTATCTCCTTCCTTCAGCCAAACACATCTAGACCTCTGCTTCCAAAAAGATTCTTCTTTAGCAATGATTTCATGGAATCTTTTGAGGATCTCATTTTCTTCAACAATAGTCACAGTAGAGAATCCATCCTTCTGGATTTGGACTTGTTTTTTATTAAGGTCTTCCTAAATTTTTCCTTTGGCCTCAAAAATAATCCCAAAGATGGATTTATTCCAAGTCCTTATGTTGTCTTTTATGCTTTTAAGTTTCTTCACAACTCTATACATGGCACTACCCTCAACTGGAATGTTCCACCATTCCTGAATTTTATGGGTAAGATCCGATGTAAATTCCACATTTTTTCAAACCTAAAAGGAAAATGCCTTCTCCTGTTTATAGGATCAGCAATAAGCGTTATGGGATAGTGGTCAGACCCAACACAAATGTGAGCAGACAGAGAACAGAAATAGTTTATATACCAATCATCAGAAATAAGAGCCCTATCAAGGCAAACTTGAATAAGGTCATTTCCAGACCTTCTGTTAGTCTAGGTGTAATTGAAACCCTGCATCTCCACATCATTAAGAGCCTGAGTGTTAATAAAATCCATGAGGGCCAGTCTATTGTCCAACTGAGAAGGGATTCCACCAAAATTTTCCTCCTCTCTCAACGAGGTGTTGAAGTCTCCCATGACCAGCCAGCTGAGTTTCTTGAAGCTATCTCTTATTTTCATAAGTTTTTTTCCAAAATTTGCTTCTGGATTTCAAGGTGTTAGGAGCATAAATGTTCATGAGGACCCAAGAGGTTTCATCTTTTAAATGCTCAAATTTAATGCAAGAAAAATTGCTTTCTTGAATAAGAACTTGACCTCTGACACTGTTGTGATTCCAAATTGTTGCAATGCTTCCAGAGGCACCTTCCGAGCTACCACCACAGATGCTCCCAGATTTAAAGAAATTCAAAGCTTCAACCTTATCTTTACTCATCTTAGTTTCTTGAATAATAAAAATATCAGGTTTACTATCCCTAATCATATTCCTAATAATATCATTCTTGTGGGGGTTGTGAAGTCCCCTAATGTTCCAAGAAACAATCTTCATGATTACTTACGAATTCCTAACTCCTTCAGAGTCCTCTGAGTCCCATCTGCTATGTTCTTTCTACCCTCCTTATCTCTGACTGTGGTTTGAAGGTCATCTTGGGGATGAGGAGACATACCCTACATCAACTTGAGAAATTCTACTAGACTTCCTTAATTGGGCAGCAGAGGGAGTGGATCCTTTTTTGTTCCTATGTTTTGGAATTTTCCATTAGGCTTCTTTCTCACATATCGCTTCAGGATTACTAAGGATTCTAGAAATTTCCTCTTCATTACCCCATTTAGAAGATCTACAATCATGTGAAGAACTATTGATTGTTTTAGAGGCTAGATCTGAATCCAAAAGGTTCAAACCCAATATAGCACATTTCTGGGCCTCTTGCAAATCAGAACTGATTGTGAGAGGGGAAGAGTCAACAATTTCTTCTTGTGAGCAAGTGATTTCCCCTTCCTTAGATTGTTCCACTTCCTTAATATCCTTATCCTTCTGATCCTCTTCATTGGAAGCTTCCTTATTGACCAAGGTGTCATCAATTACCATCTGGGTATTTTCTTTAGAAGATTCATTCTGGACTATTATTTCCTTTCTTCGGATCTGCCCTCCCAGGGGGTTGTCTGCTTTCATTCGTTTCTTCCTCAGAGCTTCCTGGGGGGGAGATGTTTAGAGATAGAGGTTGAGGAGACCACATCCTTATTCTCCCCCAGGGGTCCCAAATAGTTGATATCAACTAGATCAGTTTCCTTATTTTCTAAAATTTTGACTTGCCATATCTTTTTCTCTGGAGCCTTTTAACTTTCTTCTATAGTTTTGGCTTGCTTATTCTCCCCTTTGGGCTTGAGAGGACAATGTTTAGCCCAGTGGCCTACTTTTTTATAGTGGAAGCAAGCAAAGGGGATGGATTTGTATTCGATCTGTTGTTTCCAGGTTCCCAACTTTGACATAATATTTATCTGCATCATGGGCGATCCCTACACAAAATCTGGCATGAGTGAGCCTCCTTCTTGAAGTTGTGACTGGATCTATTGAGAGGAGCTCACCAAAAGAGCTTGCTATACCTGAGAAAATACTTTCTGCCCAATACTCAAGAGGCAAACCTGGTAACTTAACCCAAACTGGGACTTGTACCAGAAGAGAATCACTCGTATTTAGATTCAGATGCCATTTCTAGAGGACTAGAGTTGTCTTTCCAACCAACCAAGGGCTACCATAGAGGATCCTTATTTTGTCTTCATCACATGAAAAAACAAAGGTGAGAAGACCTTTGGGCAGAGCCAAAATTTCAACATTACCTTTCAAAGCCTATTTTCGTTTAACATAGGTCCTAACAACCTCAATGTTTGGATGTGGTCCCATAAATTTACCCACCAGAGAGTTCGACATACTGCTTATGTTATGATCCACTACTAAATCAGGGATAGAGATGGAAAACTTACCACCATTCGGATCTGATATAATCTTGACAGGAGGTAGGGAAGATTTCCCAGATGGTCTAGATCCAAAGAGGGTTGACCACTTTCTTGTTTCTTGTCCAATCTCACGAACCGCTTCACATGGGCTGGACCCCCCAACCGCATTTCCAGGACCTGTATTATTCTTTGGCAGAGTACCATCAACCTGTAGAATATCTGGAGGCTTGTCCTTCTCCCCCATCTGGCCAACTCCATCAATCTGGCCGCTTCCTCCATTGGAACCATAGTTCTCGCCTTGTAGAGAATTCAAAAATTGAATTCTACCATTGCCACCTTCTCCTCCTCCACATGAGCTCTCCATCCCCGATGCTCCTGTTCAACAATGTAAGAGTACTAGGGTTACCAGGAGTGTCCTAACCAAAAAGGAACTGGAACCCAAGGTATATATTAAGAAAGAGACAAAGAAGAGAGGCAAAAAATTAATTTTGCAACTAGAATATGAGGGAACGGATTCTGATGAAGAACCAAAGAAGGCAAAGACATCCGGCAAAATATCCAAAAAGGTAAATGTAGTGCAAAAGGCAACTACACCTATTGATATAGTTGCTTACAAACCGGATACCCATTTTGAAAGAACAATGAAGACACTAGGGAGGAATAGGTTTTGAAAATGTCAAAGATTTTTTTTTATTCCTTCACTAAAGATGAGAAAGAGCAAGTGATTCAACAGGTAATCACTCATTTGTGTCATTACAGTAGATTTCCACATGATTTGGAAAATATTATTTCAGTCTCTTTATACAATATTCTTTTAGATAAATGGGAGGATGCTATAAAATTGGAAAAATAAATTATTGATGTAATATTTGTACAATATTTTCCCAATTTATCTACGGATGAAATTAGTGCTTTAGTTGATCAGTACAAAGCACATTTTGCTTTTAAAGCAAGAGATTGAATCTTCTTAATGGTAAAAGGGCAATTGTTGAAATTGAGACACATCAGATAGCCTATGGAATCAAAAAGATGGAAGAACTCATCCATTCTTCTAAGAATAAGGATACAAAAGAGATAGCTGACGATGTTAATAGATTGGAAATGGATGAAGAGGAGATTATTCAACCCGATGAGGTCCATCCTCTCAAGAAGAAGGATGATTCCATTATTCTTGTTGATGATGATGTTCAGAACATAGTGGACCTATCTAGAGACAACACTGTACCATATATGGAGCCCCCAGCAATCACTGATGTACAGGTTACACTAGTTGAGCAATCAGCTACTCAACTAAATGTGGACAATCCATCGACAACAGAACAATTGGAGAAACCCCAATCTCCACTGGTCATTCAAGAAATTCAAAAGGAGACTACTGGAAATGTTGCCACGCAGTCACCTGAAAAGACAACAAAGGAGAATACAGAGAAAGCTATCATTAAGGTTGTATCTCCTGAACTGGCAAAGCAAAAACAACTTGAAGATGATGATGATGATTCTTTAAGTATTTTAGGACCTATTGATATGAACGTTTTGAGTGCATCAAAAATGATGAAGATTGCTAATGCTATGCAATCTAGAGCGCATAAGAAGAGACTGAAAGAGAAAAGGGTCGAAGCAGAGACAATTTAGAATGCAGTAGAAATTTTGTCTGGTCTACTACCAGAAACATCTATAGCACATCTTTCTACACCCATTAGCAAACCTGGTCAGTTAGTTGTAGATGCATCTGATCAAATCAAGTCACTAGAAGATGTTGCTCAACTGTATGTTGAAAAGAGCCACGAGAAGAAATATGGAGACAAACTGGCAAAGAATATTGAAAGTGGCAAAATGGCTCTATCTCACAATAAAAGTTTGTTGAGAAAATCTATTGAAACAGGAGGAAAGTATCTCGCCTCTACCTCCAATGTTACTTTCTTTTATTCTGACATTTCAAAAAGTCAAATTGAAATAGAGAAAGAAATGGAAAGGATATGCAAGGCCTATGTCCTACTCCAGGACTCCATACATGCCTTTAACAAGTTTGTAGATGATTTACATAACAGACTGGACAACTATGATAATGAGAAGGCAAAGAGACTCTGATCTCTAAAAGAACTCAAGAGTCTGCTCACATCACAAGTAGACATGTTACAGAGAGCCTACTCCAATACAAAAGCTATTCTTGCATCCCCTGAAACCTGCACATTGGACTCAATGGAAGAATTCCATTCTCAGCTGACGTCTACATTTGAGTATACTGCACACATATTGGAATAATGGGAAAATGCTTTGTCATAGATGAAGAAGAGCTTCAATGCTATTTTTATGAGATTAGCTAATACATGAATTTTTTTTTGTTATACATGCTGAACACTTTGATATAGATTTTCTATATATATATGTATATATTTTACCTTTTCAATTTGGCATTGTTGTCAAAGGGGGAGAAGAAATATGTATGTGTGTTTCTGAAAATTTTGTATTTATGCATGCATTAAGGGGGAGTATGAGTATAGGTGTAAATTTGTTGTGTATGCACACTTATCAATATTATTGTAAAATTTTCTAAGTGTTGCCATAAATGCCAAAGGGGTAGATTGTTGGCTTGATGATGATTGTAATGAATTCATCACTTGTTGTCATTAATGAAACACTCTCACACACACATATGATTATATCGAGTACTGGTGTAACTTCAATTGTTTACACTGTTAACCGGTATGTTAGAGGTTTATCTCTAACCGGTACTTTATGTCAACCGGCATGTGCATAAGAGACAACCTATGGTTATACTAAGTCGACATCAAGATGAAGATCCAGATGGAGATCAAACGAAGATTCATGGACAACGGTTCATATGTTTTATTCAAACCAGTATTGATTGTTCCAACCGGTATTTGGTTATTTCTGTGATGAGTTACCTGCACCGACTACTTGGCGGTAATTTTTGTGATGAGTTATGATCACATGTTTAGATACACTGCATCTAGGAAATTGTGTTTTGATTTCCTTGGACCGACATAAGATTTGAATGTCTATTTAAAAACATCTTAGTGAATCATTTAAAAGAGAGAATATGTAACTGATGGTATGCATGAAGAGCGAAAAAGTTTTTGTTGAAGAGTGATAAGTAAGATGAAGAGTGTGTTGAAGAGCAACATTGAATGTACTTAGAAGGATCTAATCAAGCAAGTATTGTGCTACTCAAAACATATCAAACCTTTTCTTATTGTTTTCTAGCCATTACAACAGAATCAAATCCCTTAACCGGGTAAGCTCTAACAAGCTTCGATGTACAAATCCTCTAACAAGGTGATCCTTAGTTTGGATTCTTAAATCCTCCAGCGAGGTTACTCCTAACAAGGTACTAGCTTTAATAGGGTACAAGCTTCTAATCAAGCTTTGGGATCTCTAACAAGATTCACTCCTAGCAAAGCACTTTGTAGACCTTAACCGGTCAGTTATCTATTACTGCAGATAGTTAACTTGTGAGTTCCATCTCACCGTGGTTTTTACCTATTTGGGGTTTCCACATATAAACACTTGTGTTATGGTGGATGCTTTACTTTTTGTGAATGTTGTTATATCATTTTGGATTGCATGCATTGTGTTTAAAATCTTTGTTAAGTTTATCTACCGGTTAGTGTTTGAAGTAGCATTTTATTTGGTGTCACTGATTAACACCCCCCCCCCCCCCCTTCATAGTTATTTTCAAGTCCATCAAACTTCTTCTTCCAGATCTCCACTCAGAAATATTGTTTTGACATCAATCTGATAAACTTTAAAGTTCTTGTAAGCAAAAAATGCAAGAAACATTTGAATAGCTGCCATCCTTCCTATCAACGAAAAATTTTCTTCAAATTGTATGCCTTCCACCTGAGAGTATTCCTTACATACCAGTCTTGCTTTATTCCTTGTAACTTGTCCTTACTCATTTAGCTTGTTCCTGAACACCCATTTAGTTCCTATCATATTCTTGTCCATCAGTCTAGGTACCAGCTCCCAAGTCTTCTTCTTCTGTATCGGATTTAGTTATTCTTCTGTAGCTTTTACCCAACTCTCATCTTTACTAGCTTCTTCATAAGTATCTGGCTCAATCATTGATACAAAACAATAATTGGCTTGTTCTTGAGCTTCTGTAATCTTCCTTCTTGTCTGAACACCTTTTATTTTGTCTCCAATTATCTAGTTTTCTTAATGATGCTTCTAAACATATTTAGCAAGAACTTTTGTTGAGTCTTCTTCTTCTTCATTTGACTCCTCCTTTCTCTCTTCCGGCTCACTTGTCTTCTCTGTAATTGCTAGAATAATCTCAACCTTTTGTGCTAGAAAACATTTACTTTCTCTCTTATCCTTGATGTACTATACATTTCCACCCGTTCTAACTCCTTTTGCAACCCTTTTACCAGTTTTCTCTTCTAATTACACATCTTGTTCTATTGAACAAAACTTCATAACCTTTTCTACACATTTGACTAACAGTTAACAAACTATATCTTAATCCTCCAACATAATAAACATCGTCATTTTTATGCTTACCATCAATATAAACACTTCTAATACCTCAAATAGTTTCTCCCTCTCCTCTGAAAAATTTCACTGATCCACTATCATATTTCTTGAGATTAATAAACTTGTCCTTATCAACGGTCATACGATTTGAACATCTGGAGTCAATGATCATGTATTTGGTTCTATCTTTAGCATGCAATGTAGTATTGATTGTCTTCTCCTCTTCCAATTTTCCCAAAGCATTCTCCTTTTCTTCAATTGTGAAAAAACAAGGATTCTTCATTCGAGTCATCATCAACTTCATCTTCAGATGTATGTTCTTCTATAGAACATAAGCCATTTTTCTCTTTTGTTAAAGTTGCATTTCCTAGTTTTATTTATCTTCTCATCATCATCTGGTCTCTTATAATATTCCCTATAAGTGTAGTGAGAAGCATAATGCCCAATTATACCACAAGAAAAATATTTCAAAGGTAACTTACCTTTATATTTTCTAGTGCCTCACTACAATCTTCTTACAAAGTTTTCTTCAGCTTCATCCAAATCTCCACTTCGAACATCGTGTCTTGACACATTAAATGTTGCTTCTTTCTTTTCTCTTTTCTCTTTTCTCTTTCTCCATTTATAAAATTTCAAAGGTTGCTAAGGTATTGGTAAGATGATCAATGGTATACTTACTCAAGTTATTGCTTTCTTGTGTGTCACACCTTGTTGCTTTGTAAGATTTCAACAAGGTCAACAAGATCTTTTGAACAACATCACATTCATCCAAATGTCCACTGACAACTCTAATACCATTAGCAAGATCAATCACTCTATGAATATAGTTCTCATCGCCTTCATCTTCACATTCTCAGATAATCAGACAATCATACTTCTACTTCAAATTCATCAGCCTAGCTTGTTTTGTCTTCAAATCTCCCTCAAATGCCAAACATAACTTGTTTCGTATAGCTTTAGCTTCTTTCAATCTTTTTACTCTTCCAAACACTAAATCACTAATATTCTGAAAATTATAGTTCTAGCCTTCACAAATTAGTCTCCTTTCACTTTATCTCATTCGGAGTTTGAGGACCACCCAATGAGGTTGTATATCTAGTCTGAATGATTTTCCATATTCCATTATGCAATGTCTCCAAATGTGATTCCATTCTCTCCTTCCAATATGGAAAGTTTGTACCATCAAAGATCAAAACTTTGTAATGCACGTCCTGCACCATACTAGATCTAACTCAAGTGAATAAGCTTACTCGAGAGGAACCTTGCTTCAATGCCAATTGTTGAACCCAAGGCTGGACTGAGAGGGGAATTAGTCTTGAACAAAAATTAATGCAACACATAAATAATTACTCATCAACACCAATATTTTATACGTGAAAAACCCAAATAAGGAAAAACCATAGTGAACACTTGCCCAAAAAATATATCCACTATGTATATAAGATTACAAAGAATGAGCTCATTGCTCCAAACTTGCAAACCAAGGCTAATTTATCTTGGGGAAAGATACAAAAAGAGGACTTGCAAAACATGAAGCTAACTACAACAGGGCAAGATACAAAAATAAATTGAAAAGAAGGATCTCCTGATCATGAAGTTATCCTTACATTGCCATAGTCTCAAAATAACTTGCATATCATTCAATCACAACTCTTCTTCTTTGTTCTTCAATGAATTTTGCATACTTCCCCTCACATCGTATACACTATTCTTCTCACTCTCACTTTTCACAAACTCCACACCACCACACAACATTAATTATATACAAGATAGATCATAAAAGCTTGAACCAAGTCGACCTGAACCAAAATATACCTTCTGGACCAAAAACACACACACTGATCCACTCCAGGAGAAAGAGGGGACCAAAACACATCTTCCAACGATCAATTCACTGATCCACAATCACTGGAACATAACTAATAGCATACCAAAATGCTACGCATCCATATAAACTATTAACAATCAACACATATCCTCCAATACAACTAACACTAATTTGGATCTCCACATGCTATGATGAGACCCATAACACATGAAATTACCTTCCACAAATCATATTCGGACCCAGAAATAGGTCTGACATAGAATATCACAACCTATTATGAAATATACCATAACTTTTGAAGAACACAAAGATATTTCCAACCACAAAAATAACATATCTATGATACCAAAAACATAATGAAAGAATATAACAACATCAAACAATGTCAACAATACTTTCCAAACCCAAACACTTCCGAAACAACCAAAAGAACAATTGCAACATCAACACAACAAGATATCTCTACACCACAGACATTTCAAACCAAAAACTATTCAAAACAACAAGTTTGACATCAATCACAACCACAACAACACATACTTCCAACATATCATGCATGTTGACTAGGGATATATTTAACATCCGTTAAGGATAAACTTGTTCATCAAAAGATATGTTTGAGAGGGAAAAAGAAGAGTACACTCAAAATATGCTTCACAATACACAAAACTTTGCTAGACCCATAGGTCATGATTGTCTATTGAATTAAAATGAAGATGAAGCATATTCAAGTGTTCTCTTATTCATTTTAAGATTTTCATGTTGTTGTTTCTTTTATTTCTTCTTTATTGTTTGTTATATTCACCAACACTTCACAATGGAACGCGAAAGGGATATAGATGTAGAATTGAAGTATATATGAATTATCAAGGATATAACCTTGCCAGATCACTTAGATCATGGGTGCCCCTATGTTCATTGAATGGAATTAAATATGCAGGATCTGCACCATCAATAGTTTATTATCAAATTTTAGTGCCTCGGTCTTTCCATTTTCATGTTGGTTCCTTCTAGTTTTTTCAGTTCTTCTCAAATCGAATGATAGTCTAAGAAGATGAAATGTTGGCCTCCAATTTGTTATTTTTGTTTCCACATTAATAAAAGGCAATTAGAGAAAAATGCAGTGTCATCACCAAAGTCCATGCTGCTACAACAAGACAATTTTCCCTCCAACAACATAAATAAATTTTGTCTTCATATGTATGCAAAGATGTTGAAATCATATTATATCATTTTGAGCATTATCAAATTGGGTTTTGACACGTGCAATTATATGAAGCTTGTTTTGATCCCTTGTTTGTATTAAAAGGGAAATCAAAATCAATTGTAGGAGTTATAAATTTTCAATATGGGCAAATAGAAGAAAAAAAGTGTCTAAGTGTAGAGCTAGAGAATAGTTGCAGATAATGAATATGTCCAAGTAGCAGTTCTAGTCAGTTTTGATCCAAGTAATGAAAGTATTACAAATAATATCAATGGTATCTTTGATTTGTCATTGCAATTTTTTTGCAATTGTGTAGTTTGTGTATTAGTTTTCTTTTGAGGAAATAATTGAATTTTGTATCTAGATTACAATGAATTTAAGCAAATGGTATGGATCTATAAGTAGGATTTTGTGATCACATAAGTGGGATTATTTATGCAATGCATATATGTTAAATATCCATTGATTTGAATTAAATGTGTTGCATAAATGTGTTCATGATTTAAAGCTTGACTCTATACCCTAGGATTTAGGCATCGATCTATGAAATGTCCATGTGTGGGTTCTAGAACATTCAAATATGCAAAACCATTTTAATTTAATGTTATTAGACGTAATGTAGTTTAGATCTAGTTCTTAAGTGCCTTGTGAATGTGTAAGAAACTAGGAATAGAGCCAAATTTACTGTTAAAGATGCTTTCCTTGGTATATTTTCATTGAGAACCATATGCATAATTCAACATCTATAATAAATTGAAATAGATCAAGTAAGGAATTGATTAAGGAGACCCACTTAGGTTTTGTAGAGCCTAAAGTGTAGGTTTGGTCGATTATCGTTTGTTGGCACTGACCTTAGAAACTATTTATAAAATATAACTAATTCTTAGGAGTTCTAGGATAATCAGTTAGAGTAACCAACTAAATTCTATTCTCTAGAGTTTGACATGTAAATATATGTAGTACACACACACACACACACACACACACACACACACAGATATATATATATATATATATATATATATATATATATATATAACAAACTATGTTTCATAGGTAGTGATGCTTCCAATTGTAATGGCTCACATTTATTTGAAAGTAAATGATATTTTTACTTTTTTTTGATGATCATGTATGGTATAGATGATGCACCTATTAATAAAATGTAGGGTGTTGATTCAAATTGTGATGATTTACATAATTTTGTGTGGGAAATCCTAGTGTGTTTTCTTTTTCTGTATGAATTTGTTGAAAATAGCCAAGATCAAGAGCAAAATGAGATCAACTGGATCATTAGAATTGCATACAATGTATGATGAGCCTACTTATAAAGGCAAGGCTAAGAGACAAGAGAGCACACATTAATGACATGTGGCTCAATGAGATGCAAGGGGAGGTAGGAGGAATAATAAAATATTCCACAAGAGGTCACCCACCAAAGGTGGAATGTAACAACAAGATCACACCATAAAAGGTGAAATTTCTCCTACATGAACACTCCCAATGTATGCACATCTCCCTAAGTGTCTCATATGCAAACTACAATGTTATGCATGTACCTAAGTAAACTTAAGTAAAGTGTAATTATATCCAAGATGAATAAATAATTACACCAACATCCCCCCTTAAGTGCAACTTAGGGGAATGCACTTAAGTCTACAATGCAACTAAGCAATGCAAGATGGGTCCCGACTACAAGGCCATGTTAGGTACCCATGTACAAATGTAGATGCAATCTCTCATAACGCAAGGAAAGAGAGAAAACCCCAATGGGAATCATCCCCCCCTACAAAAAATTCTCAATGAAGAAGTATGAAAAGGACAAAACCCCATGCGAGAAAAAAGTCCCCCCATATGAGAGAAGAAGAGAGACCAAGTAGCCCCCCCTCAATGTAGAATTTGAACCAATGGTAGAAGCTCTAAACTGATTGAAGAAACTACTCCATGATCATTGAACCACGTTCCTTCCCTTGGGAAGAAACAAAACCAAAGGTGTATCCATGAAGTCTCCCCAATCATGAAGGGAAGAGGTAGGAAAAAAACTCATGATGTATGAAGTCTTTGAAAACTGCTCAAGTGTCCCCATGTTAATTGCTAATGTGCCCTCCGTACGCCGAGTAGGCAACTGACTAGGATCATCGTATGATAAGTGGATATGATAAAGTAACAACAAGATCACACCATAAAAGGTGGAAATTATCCTACATACACACTCTCAATGTATGCACATCTCCCTAAGTGTCTCATATGCAAACTACAATGTTATGCATGTACCTAAGTAAAATTAAGTAAAGTGTAATTATATCCAAGATTATGTTACCAAGGCAAATGAGCTAAGAGTGCAACTGAAGGATTGTAGCATTGATAAGAAGGATGCACAGTTGGTCTACAACCTTTTGTGAAAGCTTCTATCCGAGTATGCAATATTTGTTTCTAGCTTCCAAACCCATCGCTTGACAGTGGGTAGTTCCTTCACTATGCCTACATTTGATGCATTCACAAAAATGTTGATATTGGAGCAATCTAAGTTGTTGAGCACGGGGATTATCAAACCTTCCAAGTCAAAGGCTTTGGTGGCTAATCAAGGGAATCAAGAGAATCAAGAAAAGGATTCCAATAAGAAGCAAAAGCAGTCTAAGCCTAAGACACAACAAGATAAAGAACAATCTTCCTCTCCACAACAAAAAGATTCTACTTTCTCATCTAAGCGAAAATCATCTAAGGAGAGGTTTTGTTCATATTGCAATAAAAGTGGTCATGATGAGCATAGTTGCCATTCTAAGCAAATTGATGAGTTGATTAACATCCCCAAAAAGAACAACATTGATTTACCATCCACTTACAAGAAGAAGGATCCATCTTCTTCTCCTTCCTTGTAGTCAAAAGGTAAGGGACAAGCTCTTTGTGCTACCACAGGTCATGAGTTAGGGAGATGGCTTCTAGATTCAGGGGCTTCTCATCATATGGCATCTTTGCAGTCTATGTTCTCTTTATTTGAGCCTTGTACCATGCCACCGATTTTGATGAGCAATCATACATACATGAATGTGATTGGGAAAGGATCTATTGCCATTGGTGATAACTCCTTCAATGATGTGTTGTGTGTACCCCATTTGACAAACAATCTTCTTTCCATCTATTAGATCACTCATGGGGCAACAAGGAAAACTATGGAGTTCACAAGTTTGATTTAGTTATCATTAGAGATTTGGAGAGTAGAGCTATTCATTACATCTGGGGTGGTTGATCATTCATCTCGGTTGTACTCCTTTTCACATTTTGGTCCCATTGATGAGGTCTATTCTTCATATGTTGATCACTTCTCGTGATGATTCAGATATCGAGGAGAACTTTGGGTACTTGAACTTGGGGATTCTCACACGTGATCCCATTCTTGAGCCTTGCATTTCATCTCCTCCTATTGATATCACATCTCCTATTGCACCTGATGATACATATATTGCAATAGTTTTGCCTTAGATTGTGATTTAGTGCAGTAGGATATTTCTCGTCTTTCAGCTTCATTTTCTTGGGATGACTACTTGATAGACATTGCAGGTTTGTTTGTGGATTCCTACATTGAAGATTTGGGAGACATCATTGATGATATTCATCTTCTCTTTGATGATGATGATCTTTCTTCGATTGTTGCGAGGGAATACTCTGAATCTCTTGTTCATTCTCTACATGATCATTCTTTCGAGGTTGACATTATTGTGGATTCTTATGTACAACATTTGGAGGAGGTCTCTTTATCCTTAGAGGTGACATGCGAGTCTTTGGATCTTGTTTTACATTCATCTCCACTAGATCTTGGAGTGCCTTTTTTAGCAGTGTGGATCAATACACTTGATTTGGAGGGGGTACCTTTCAACATCAACATGGGGACACTTGAGAGCAGTTTTCAGAGACTCTACTCATCATGAGTTTTTTTACTACCTCTTCCCTTCATGATTGGGGAAATTTTATGAATACACCTTTGGTTTTGTTTCTTCCCAATGGGAGGAACGTTGTTTGACGATCATGGAGCAATTTCTTCATTCAGTTTCGAGCTTCTACCATTGGTGCAAATTCTACATTGAGGGGGGCTACTTGGTCTCTCTTCTTCTCTCATATGGGGGGGGGGCATTTTTCCTCACATGGGGTTTTGTCCTTCTCATACTTCTTTAAGAGATTTGTATAGTTTTCATCTCTCTTTTGGGGGGGAGTTTTTTCTCATTGGGTTTTTTTCTCTCTTTCTCTGTTTGTGAGAGATTGCATTGGTTTGTGTGCATTTGCTTTTGTACATGGGTACCTAACATGGTATCGTAGCTGGGACCCATCTCGCATTGTTAGCTTAAGTGCATTCCCCTAAGTTGCACTTAAGGGGGGGTGTTGGTGTAATTATTTATTCATATAGGATATAATTACACCTTACTTAAGTTGACTTAGGATAATGCATCTCATAGAAGTTTGGATATGAGATACTTAGGGAAGTGTGCACATAGGGATGATGTATGTAGGAGAAATTCCACCTTTTGTTGTCTTATCTTGTTGTTACATTCCACTTTCGGTGGGTGATCCACCAAAATAGCCAAGACCAAGAGCACATTGAATAGCACAACAAGAGAGACAATAGATTTGATAAGAATAAACTGTATTCTAATCAAGAGAAAAATGAGATCAACTGGATCATTAGAATTGCATATAATGTATGATGAACCTGCTTATAAAGGCAAGGCTAAGAGACAAGAGAGCACACAATGATGACACGTGGCTTAATGAGATGCAAGGGTAGGTAGGAGAAATAATAAAATATTCCACAAGAGGTGGATCACCCACCAAAGGTGGAATGTAACAACAAGATCACATCGTAAAAGGTGGAATTTCTCCTACATACACACTCCCAATGTATGCACATCTCTCTAAGTGTCATATGGAAACTACAATGTTATGCATGTACTTAAGTAATCTTAAGTCAAGTATAATTTTATCCAAGATGAATAAATAATTACATCAACATTTTTAACACACTTCAAACATATTCTAAGTATTTGCCTAAGTGATGAGATGGGAATGCATGTAAAATGTATGCAAAATGGATGGCTTGAGTATGATGACAAGTGTGAATTGTACGAAGCTTAACTCTCTTTGAGAAAATATGCCCAAGTCACATTTGTATTCTTATCCATATCCTTTTTACGAGTGTCTAAATAATTTTACTTTTATTTTGGTTGCTTGTTTCTACTTTGACATGCATCCTTATAGTAGTTCACATGCAAGTCAAATTCAGGGCAAAATCTAATTGTGAAAGTTGTACACCTTGCACTTTTCCCCTTCATTTTGGATTCACTTGATCCAACTATCTTTTATGTAATGACACGTGTACAAGTGGCCTAATTTTTTCAAAGGGCTAACTCATAATTTGAGTCTTACTTATTCCTATTTGTAGTAATTCATAAATATTGATCATGTTCTTCATTTTGTCCATATCTCACTTTGCTTAAAATCAACCATTATAAGAGTGCTTTAGGTTGTGTGATTTGTGAAAATGAACCCAACATTTTTAAATTTCGAAGCTAACCCAGCCTTTCCAAACAATCATTAAATGGTGACTTAAAGTGCAAAAACTTTTCATTTTTTTTTTAATCTTTGGAGTTGTATTTAAGGAAATATCCTAACACATTTTTATGAATCTAGAACCTAACATATGAACATCTTGAATTTTGAGCATTGAGCTTTTGAAGAGCAAAATCAAACATCAATAATGCATTACTTGCTTGCATCAACATATAACAAATTGTGCATGATTACTTGCTATATTTAATCTTAATTCTCAATCATTGAATTGATCCATCTAGGAGTTGGGCCAAAGTAGAATCAATCTTGTCTAACAAACTCCCAAATAATGTTCCTAAACTCAAAGCTTCACAAATACAAGTTTTATAGACCTAGAAAAACAACGTCCAAATAACAAAAAAACAACACATAATAGATTCACACAATTAAAATTCAGATCTACACTTGTATATATTGATTTGATACTCATGACAATGTCTAGAAAAATAATAATCCATTTTTAAATTTCAAAACATTTTTTTTGAATTTCTTTAATTTTTTGAGTCACTAACAAATCAAATACATACACCTTGCCCTACTTTTTTTTTATTAATAAGATTCTATCCAAATAAAAAAATTATATCTGTGACATCAGAGCAATGATTTAACAACCTTCAAATAAAAGATCACAATGATTTACCTTCAAATAAAAGAAAGGAGTTGGAGTTGAACCTCCCTTAAGAATATAAATAAATACAAATTTAAGCAGAAGAGGATCGTTAGAGGTGGTCACATGGCGAAGAGTGCAGTCAGACCACGTCCTCCAAAGTATTGGTAATTCAGGTTTAGTGTACAAATTCCAAATAACTTTAACTAACATTACTTATCAAACTGTTAAATGATAAATCAACCTCGTTCCATTTCGGAAACCAATACATCTCACCCTGAATGCAGGTCTCAGAGTATGAAGGGAGAAAAAGTTTAGCCAGCTCCAATCCCATCCAATGACAACAGGCCAAAAAATCCACAAGCCACAAGAAGACAAGAATAATTTACAAAAATGAAGAAAAATGAAAGAGGAGTTGTTCAGATCCCATGGCAGCAAACATCAGGTGGGGGAGGCATATACAGGTATTTCACACGCACTTCCACATCTGTCTCCTTAGGATTTTTTTTCACAACAATCGAACGATTCAATCCGAAAACGCCCTTATGCGGGTTTCCAGCATTTATCCTCAACACCCACCTTCAACTTGTTCTGTTTCAAGCAAAGAAAATTCAGGTCAAAATCGTGAACTATTTAATAGAGTTTTCGAGACATTAAAACAAGGGCATTGGGGTACCATTGAAGAATTAATCCAAGAGTTGACCGCATTTCAGCTAGTTCAGATCATGAAATTGCTACAAAATCCAACTCTAGCCTTCAGACTTTTCAAACTGAGGTCGTCGCAGCAAAATTCTGGGCATTGTTTTATTTCATTCTGTTGCAAGGTTGCTCACATTCTTGCGAAGGAAAATATGTGGGGTCTTGCACAAGATGTGCTTTGTTATTTGGTGCAGAGAAACTTAGGAGTTTTGGTGATTTTTGAGACCTTGTGGAATAGATTCAGTGGTGGGTATTTTTATTCCCATCCTGCAGTTTTTGATTTCCTCTTCAGGGCCCTTGTTAGAACCAAAATGCTTCGCGATGCAGTGAATATATTTTATAGAATGAAGAGTTTGGGTTTAAGGCCTTGTATTCATTCGTTTAATATTTTTTTAAACGTTTTGATTCAACAGAACAGGGCACATATAGCTGTGGAAGCATTGGCAGTTTTGATAGTCAATAACATTGAGCCCAATGTGAGGACTTTTAATACAATCATTAATGCTTCTTGTAAGATAGGAGAGTTTCAGAAAGGGACCGAGTTCATGCAGGAGATGGATAAGTATGGGTGTGAGCCCAATGTATACACTTACAACACACTTATCAATGCGTATTGCAAAGAGGGAAGGTTTCAAGAAGCGTGGAAGCTCTTGTGGATCATGATGGACAGGGGTTGTGGCCCTGATATCACTACTTACAATACTCTTATTGACGGAGCTTGTAAGGTGGGGAATTTGGACACGGCATGCAGGCTTTTGAATGAAATGTTGGAAAAGGATATCATTCCTGATAGGATAACCTATAATACCATCATCTCTGGGCATTGCAAGGCTGGACACACAGAGCAGGTGAACCTTCTCTTGAACGAGATGCTCCAGAAGGGTTTAGTTCCCAACGATTTCACATTTAACACAATCATTGCTTGCTACTACAAGTTTGGCAGAGAAAAGGAGGGAAATAGAATATTAGATTACATGATTGAAAGGAACATACCTCCTGATATATGCACTTACAATGTGCTCATTGCAGGGCATTGTAGAGCTGGACGGATAGAAGAAGCAAGCAGGCTCTTAAATCAACTAATTCGAAATGGTCTTGCTCCAAACAACTTCACTTATAATACAATTATTGCTGGCCACTGCATGGTTGCCGGTACAAGTGTTGCATTCAAACTGTTCAATGATATGGTAAAGAGTGGCCTTTTGCCTGATGTGATTACTTATACTACACTTATAATGGGGTTATGCAAGGAAGGTAGTATGCAGAAGGCACGTTTGCTTTTGAGTGAAATGCTTGTTGAAGGTTTGGTTCCTGACAAAATCATATATACCGTTCTGATTGATGGGCATTTCAAGAATGGTGATATACAGCGAGCTTTCAAGCTGTGGGCAGAAATGGGCAAAAAGGCAATTTTTCCTGATATTATTACTTACACTGCTTTCATAAATGGGCTTTGCAAGATAAGCTACATAGAGGAGGCACATAAATTCTTTACGGAAATGGTAAAACAACACATTTTTCCAAACAATTTCACTTATAACTCATTGATAGATGGACATTGCAAGGAAGGCAATTTATCCTCAGCTTTTGGGCTTGAAAAGGAAATGGTTGAAAATGGGCTTGTGCCTAATGTTGTTATTTTTAATACTCTCATTAATGGACTCTGTAAGCAAGAAATGATAAGTACAGCAAATCGGCTCTGCACTCTCATGCCGAGCAATGGCATGTCCCCTGATGTTTTTACCTACAATATTTTAATTAATGCATACTGTAAGGCAGCTAATATGAAGCAGGTTCTGGAGATCATGGACATGATGTCATGCAGTGGGTGTGCTCCTGATGTTATTACCTACAATACTTGGATAAATGGTCTTTGCATTACAAATAAGACTCATCTAGCTTTTAATCTCCTTGAGAGCCTTGTTGCTACAGGATTTTCTCCAGACATATTCACTTTCAATACAATTTTGGATGGTCTCTGCAATGAATTGCTTGGTCAGGCTGTTATATTGTTAGATAAACTTTTTAAAATGGGTTTTATCCCTGATACCGTATCCTATAATACACTGCTTAGTCATTTTTGTAGCCTTGGCATGGTTGATCAGGCTATGATGTGGTTGGGTAAACTTATGAAAACATTTTTTATTCCCAATGCTATTACATATGAGATATTGAACAATGTTCATTTTGATGGGAAAAAGTCTGCCAATATTCCAAAAAAAGTCACTAGAGAAGGATATCTTTTGCATTGTGTAATGCAGTTAATGATTAACAAGTCACACAGGCAAGAAGGTACTCAGATGCCAAGTGTAACACTTAATGATAATCTGGATGGTGTAATTAGCTTAACTGACATTTATTCTAAGGTTGTACAAGACAAAGACGACGTGCTTTTCTGAGTCTGGTGGGCATCAAGGTGTTTTAAAGAGTGACAATTAGGATGCTTTCACTTGTGACAGGCTGATGGTAAGCTCTAGAGGTGGTCACTTTTGCAAAGGAAAGTCAGAGGCAGATAAACTCTTCAATAGTTGGTCGACTATAAACTGGAAATATGAGAGAGCCACATGAATCAGTTAAAATCAATGATCAAACTTGTCCTCCGCTTACGTATTTCAGATACAAATATCAGCTTGAAGAGATGACGATAACTTTGCATGGTGCCAAAATAATGGGTAAGCCCTCTCAATCTGTTGTTGGTCAAAAGTAATTTTTTTCTTGATGTCAAGAGCTTTGATGGTAAAAGTGATACACTTTTACCTGACATTTCAACATAAATAACATTCAATAATGACTCTGGCCAGAATCACAACAGGTAATGATTTGTTGTATTTGAAACTAGATTAAAATATTGTTTGGTTAAAAAAAGTATAGAAAATGAAATTAGATTTCAGAGTCCAGACAAAATCTAGTCTTCCTCTAAAAAAGTTGAAATTTCAGCTCCACAATTTTTATGCTTGCTTTAGTGCACTGTTTTGAACAAAGTTTACCACAAAGATAAGTTAGACTAAATAATGCCAAAAAGCGTTAAAGTCAAGAAGAAAATAATCCCTTCTTAAACAATAGGGAATTGGTAATTTTTTTACTAAAATGAGAAAGCTGTCGATTCCTCTGGAACTATAACTTGAGCAGGGTACACAGAGGAGTTTTAAGAATATTAATACTTTCTCTCTTCTAAATACATTGAGGTTGATGCTAGTGAAGTAATATTTAGATGTTTCAGCATTACATGCATATGGCACATTGGTCTCTTACGTCATCAGATAACCTGATAATTGAAGTGAGCCAATATTAAACCAAATTTAGTTGAATGTCCATCAGAATTATATTAATCCATCCATATATTAATGGAATGGCACAGCAAACAAGACAGTTCTCAATTTCAATGCAGTTGCTGAAAGGGTCTTGCTTGAGACTGATAAACTCTCCAATCAGTCACTGGGAAGTTTATTGGGTGATCTCCAGATGGACTCTTGGTCACCCTTGCCTATTTGTACTTTGTTTTTGGTGATTTATATGATGCTTAGGACCTGTCAATCAAAAGAAAGGTTCTCACCTTGCAACCTCTTTATAAACAGTCTGAGCCTAAAAAGCCTGACAGAACCTGAGTGATTGATGCCTTTCATAGATTGAGTATGTATTTTCGAATTTGTTGTTTGTAGCTTCAGAAAGAGTTTAAAATGCTGCACTTGGTTTTCCATTTCTAGATTCCCATTCTGTTACTTCTTACAATAGTTTGTGGTTGATATTTTTAAGAATTATTTTTGATTGTCAAGAACCATGATCCACAGCCATCAAAACTCCAATGGTGGCATGCAGTGTTACATGTTTAGATAAATGACAGGGTCAAAATTGACAAGGAGGTCAAGTAGAGCTTCATGAAGAGCCTCAAGAATATATACAGCATGGAAGATGCTGCAACATTTAGGGATCAATGGACATCATCCACTATCTCATCTCTGAAAAAGGATAACATCTTGCTAATGCTTCAATCACTGAAAGGGAGCCTAAAATTGTAGTAGTCTTCTTTGCAGGAGACAAGGTTTTGGGCTCAGATGTGTTCCCTGCTCAATTTTTTCAGGATTTCTGGAATTGATAAAAGTTGATTTGTTTGATGTGGTTGAAGGGTTCCACTCAAATAAGAAGATGCTACAACGATTCAACTGCATAGGGCTGGCTCTCATCCCGAAGAGACAGGGAGCTAATAATTTAGAATTTGTCCACTCAACCTCCTTATGCGATATGACACAGACAATTGTAAAAACATCATTGGGTAGAGATTACAACCATTTCTTAATGAAATTATTTGCCAGATCCTATCCGTTTTCCTCAAGCGTGTCACCAAATCTGAATGCCATAGCATTTCAAGTCATAATCTCTTACCTATACAGGCATAACAGGCTCAGATTGTTTACAAAACTGACATTTCAAAGGCTTTCAACGGATGCAGTTAGAAGCTGTTGCTTTGCACAATGTAAACTTGAACTTTCCTTTCATTCAATGTATCAAGAGTTGCATTTAGGCCTTACACTCACTTTAGTAATTACTGACATACTAGGTAACCAGTTAGCCTCATCCTAAGCATCGAGGCAAGGGGTTTCTCTCTCACCTTGTGCATCTATCATAACATGTGAAGGGTTAAATAAGTCTTTGTAATCACGAGAAATAAATAAACTCCATGAATTTTAAGATTCTGGAAACAAGGTACAAATACACAGAATTTCAATTTGGGAATAATACACTCCTCTCCTAAGTAATCTGAAAAATAACTTGTACTCTCAAAATAATGTGGACCTGTTTTCAGATAGATTTGTGCCAAGTAACAAATGCAAAAAATTCTGTTGTTTTTGTTTTTCAACATGACATCTCCAAGTAGAAGGTTCATTCTACAATTACTTGGTGCTATGGGGACACAGCTACCAACGATATATCTAGGCTTCCCTTTATGCACTAAGCCTTTAGGTTTTACTCCACAGATCAAATTGGATTCCAATATCTAAAATAAATGGCAGCATTGGCATTCAGATGGTTAACTGTGACAGTGTGCATTCAACTAATCTAGGTAGTTATGGATTCTATGCTGGTATATTTGCTCTCCCTTCCATGCCTCTTGAAAATGGTGAAAGAGGTCCACAAAATCCTCAAACATATCTGTTCCTTTGATTAAATTTATCGTACTCAACAGAGGGCTCTCTATTATCAGGTTTAGCCAGAATCCTGGCCGAATCCAAATTGGAGGGTCCAAACTAAGTTTGGCCAGGATTATGCCCTGGACCTCTAGGTTTGGCTTGGGTATATTCAGATGTACCGGGGCCAAAGCCATAGGCACAGTGCAGAACTCTGGCCAAACCCAGTGAGAACCCAGCCAACAAAACATAAAAGGTCATTTTTCTTTGCTGAAAAAAGCCAAAAAAATCCTAACTGTAAAAAACTATATCCGAGTCAATTAACAACACATAAAACACACAAAAGCAAAACAGCTAAGGGGAGTGGCACCGACACTGCTTGTGGTTCTAATCATTGTTTTAAAACTAAGTGAGTAGTTGCCAACTTCATGAGTACTTGTGAGTTTCTACAGTAAATGAGCAATTCACCCACATTCTGTGAGAAAAGTTTGCCATAGAAGCTCATGAATTTTCACAAGTTACAGTATGTCTCTGCCCAGACTTGCTTGGACTATGTGAATCTGATAGTAGAACGCGACTGCTGCAGAAACAACCAAAGTCCCTGAATAAAACACTTATTTTTTGTCATTTATATCATCAGCAATTTGAATCTCAGCAGCATGAATTGATTATTAGGTGATTGGAAGGATTTATTGGTGGTTGGTTAAAAGCTATGTTGCAGGGTTTGTCAGAGCAGGTGTGGGTACTGCTGATGTGTTTTTTATGACAGCGTCGAACACAGAATAAAGTTGCCTAATGGTCACTTTACTCTCTCTTGATCAAAGTACGATTGTATGCTAAGATTGCAATAAGTTCATACGATTGACTCCAAGGTTCCTATATGCATCGGACATGACTCAGTCGGCTGATGTGATATGCTGGTAATCCAAGGCAACTTATGTTCGAATCATTCTTTCACCTCTTTGCTGTGGCTGGAACTTCATCATTGGATATGGCGATTCTGTGATGCTTTTTCTTCGGATGAACTAAGCTGAAATAAACTAAAAATAAAGGGAAGGGGTTAGAAGGATCTAAATCTACTCCTCAGGGCAGTGATATCAATAGATAATGTTTTAGTGGACAAATTCCAAATAAACCAAGCTTTGCTTCACCAAGTTTAACTACAACTCCGCAAGAACCGGTGCAATCTTTTGAGGACGTTGAAGGATTTTCACATTGAGAAAGTGCATTTGAATACCCAATACAGTGCAATCCAAACGACTATTCACAATTGAACTTAGCACAAATTTGGTGGCTTAGGCTATCTTTACATTGCAACTTTTAATCAACAAGATGCAAAAAGTATGAACCATGGAAATTCATCAAACACCATTACATTCTCCATTGAAATCAAAGCACTATACTACTTCTACTCTAAGTGAGGAAGGTGAAACCTTGAAAGTTTTGAAAAATAACTTAAGTGGATACCATCAGAGAACAATGTTTCACTTTTATTATCTCAAAATTTATCGCAACAATTTCATACAAATCTCCCTTCTTTACAAATGAAGGGATCACCCCCTTATATAGGCCTTCAACCATGATTACATGCAAAACCCTAATCAAGGTTTGCCCTAAAAGATTCTCCACACATGATGCAACAAGGTGGGAATATTCACTAAATGCCCATTAAACCCACTAACAATAAATTTCTGCATGCCCAAAATGGCATCCACTTGTGCATTAAATGCACCATTTCTTCCAAATTCGCCCAATACATCATAAATGCAATAAATATTCATCCATGCAAAATCGCCCATGATGCCATAAATGCACCATCATCTCTCGAGTGCGACGGCTGCATGCAAAAAGAATTAGCCATAATACTTTAAATGTGATGGCTACATGCAAAAAGATATCCCACTACCTCAACATGCGTTGACCTAGCTGTCACTTGGCGAGAAACCCTTGGAGAGAAAATTTATAGAGAAAAAATTTAATCCAAGAAGAATTTTCTCGAAATTTTGAATCTGCCTTGTCTTGGAGGAGATTTTCATTAATTTTCAACATCTCCTATTTTTGAGGGATTTTTTTAAATTAGGGTTTCGAGGTGCAGGAGAGAGAAAATTCTCTTACTAAGCCAAATCTGATTTTTTTTTGAAATTCGGACGAATTTTGATGCTTGAAATGGGATTTTTCAAAATTTTTCCTTGACATCCTCCATTTGGCACCCCACAACCACCTTGGGCACTATTTTCATACCTTGGAGGGATTTCGTCCTTTTTTGCATTTCCTTGGCACCCTCATTCTAGCGCCTCATGCTTGTCTTGGGCGCTAAAACACTGAAGTGGAGGAATTCTTGAGTTTGATGTCTTTTCCATGACCCCCCTTCTTTGGCACCCTCAACTGGGCTTGGGCGCTAAAACACTGTAGTGGAGGAATTTATCCTTTGAGCACTTTTTCCATGACCCCCTTCATTTGGCGCCCATACCTGACCTTGGGCGCTAAAACATCTTCATGGAGGAATTTCGATAGACACTGGCTTTTCCTGCATACCCCCTATTTGGCGCCCAACTCTAGGGTTGGGCGGATTTTTGGCATGGTGCAGAGGAAAATTCCTGCACACCCTAAGTTTGGTGCTCTCCTAACAACTTGGGCGCTAGATTGGCATGATCAAGGAAAACTTGTCATTGAGGAAATTCCTCCATGACCATGATCTGGCGCCCACTTCTTTTGTCATGCATTTCATTGCCTTCCAAAATTTTCAACCTGACTTGGCCATTTTTCAATCGTTTCTGGATCAGGATGCCATATTTGGAATTGAAGTGATTTTTTCTGCCAGACTTGGAGGATTTTCAATGTTTTCCACTTCTGGAATGGGAGTTCACACTTAGCCATTTTCGCTCAGAAGCCTGCCTTTTCAAACTTTTTGGATTTAGAAATGTTCAGGAATGCTCAGTCTTTAGTGTCAGGAGCCTTGCCTGTTGATGAACCTGCCAGAAATAGACTTACTATAAATACTAAGTACTTCAAAATGTTAAGATTAGGGCAAAATAGGACGAGACAACACTTACTAAAAATATAAACTTCCTTAACATAGAAACTGCTAAAAATAGTAATTTTGATTTTTAGCAAAATTAGACCAATTCGGAAGGCAGTGAAATCCCTAAAAAATAGGAATTTTCTATAAATAGAAATTTGCTTAGAATTCGCTCAAATTTCACAGGTAGGTTCCTTAAAAGGTCCTTATTCTAATGCCATGTTTAGTTTTTTTCAAAACCCTAAGGAAAAGGCCTCAAATCCAAGTCTGAAGGGCAAAACCCTAAAATGGACAAAATAGGCTCTAGACTTGGCCAAATTTGCTCAAACGAGCTGCAGACTCGATCAAACTGACCCCCAAACACTTGCAAACTAGGGAGATCGAAGGGATTCTTGCGAAAAGATCCAGAGAAACAAAACCAAAATACCAAGAGGACCTAAAAAGTAGGGAGTCCCCGTTTGCAATGGGGCGATGTGTGAAAACATCACAATAGGTGCCCAAACCGGGTTCGCTTTGAGGCTCGCCCAAGGTATGCCCTAGGTGCGTTGTGGGTGCATGCACACAGACCTAGGTGTGAACCTGGGGGTAAACCCACAGTCCTAGTGTGTGGGTCACTTAAAAAGTAACTTTTTTGATTAAAAAAACATTTTTTTTGTTTCTAAACCCTAATCCGACCCATAAAGCAACATTTCACTCTCATTTTCTCATTTTGTGACTTCATTCTTCCTTTTTCTCATTTTGGCATTTTGAAAGGCAGCTGCTTATTTTCAAAGGAGATTGATCGCGTAGTGCTTGAGGAAGGACTAGAGCTTGCACAAAGGAGATTCAATCATCTAAGGTAAGCATTTAACACTATTCTTTAGTCTTTTAATGAATTTTTTCAAGTTTTTTTTAATAATTTTTTTAGAAAAAGAGAAACAAGTTCTACTATTTGTTATAACGTTTTTTTATACTTTCATTAGCTTGTACATAGTGGAAGATTGCATTTATTTGTTTTTTCTAATTTAAAATTGTGTAGTTTCTTATAATAGCGAAAAGAATGGCAACTAGTTCGATTTCAGTGAGTGGGGGTCCAAACCAGAAATTTAAAATTGATAAAGGATCTCCTTTAAGGAATCATACTAGAATGCTTGAACAACCTCCAAGAGGTGGGGGATATATTTGGAATTGAAATTAAATAAAACCAATTATAGGAGCTTGTATTATCGAGTGAAACTTCACTTTTGTGGCTCTCTTGGGAAAGGGATTAAAATGTGTGAAGGGCTAGATAAGAAGGGGTTGTTTGCCACACAAATAGCGGGATTCATTAGAGAACAAGAAGATGTTGATAGTATGGCAGAGAGAGCAAATCTAAGAGCTCGTTCGTCCGCAAAGAAAAAAACAATGACTTTACCCATAGATCATCAACCAATAATGGCCTCCCAACATCCTTTCTTGGAGATACCCTCTATGCAAGCTGAAGTAGAAAATTCCAATCTTTCCTAAAAAAGAGGCCCATCGGACAAGGTATTTAAAATGGAAGCAAGAGATATTGCAAAGCAAAAAATTGCACATTGCATCTATGTCAATGGTCTTCCTTTCAACTTGGTGTTATCACCAGATTGGCGCGAAATGGTGGTAGCAATCAATAGTGCACCTCCTGGTTTCACAAGTCCTAGGTATGAAAAGGTGCGCATCACCTTAATGGGTAGAGAAGAATTTTGCAGAGACATCACTCAAACCGATTAGAGATTCTTGGGTTGAATTGGGAGTTTCTATTGTTTCTGATGGATGGAAAGATTGCAAAAACCATTTATTAATAAATGTTATTGTAGTGTCTCCTAAAGGGGCAATGTTTTTGAGGGCGGTCGATTGTGAAGGGCAACTCAAAGATGCATAATTCATTTTCAAAATCCTCATTGAGTCCATAGAGATGGTGGGTCACGAAAATGTTGTCCAAATCTTAGAAACAATGCATAGGTTTGTAGGGTTGCAGGTGCTTTGGTTGAGCAAAGATATGGCCACTTTTTTTGGACCCCATGCATTGTACACTCCCTTAATTTGGTGATGCAACCAATTGGCACTCAAATAGAGTGGGTGAAACAAATATACCAAGAGAGTGAGGAGATCCAGATGTTTGTGATACCACCTTATGTCACAAGCCATTTTAAGGAGTTTCTTGAGGTTAGAATTGTTGAAGGTAAATTTAATTAATTAATTTATTTTTATTTATGCCATGTTTAATATGTATATAATATTTTTAAATGTGTTATTAACATATTTTTTACATGATCCTAGTTTGCTAAGACTCGATTTGCATCACATACAATAATGATGAGATGACTTTTGAAGGTGAAAGAGTTTGGCATGTTTATCTTAGGAAAAGATCATAGTCCTTGTGTTGTTGATGATCAATCCAAAATGGATGCTACTACATGGTGGTACCTCCATGGTCAAGATTGTTTGTTCCTCCAACCTCTTGCAATCAAGATTCTATCACAAGTAAGTTTTTTTAACCTTTTATTTTTAACATTTATATTGTAGACTTTAGCACTTAACATTCTTTAATTTATTTTGCATTTTTTATTTTTAAGTTTTGTTGGTTTTCTCTCCAATTTCAACAGTTTGCAAGTTCTTCTTTCGCCGAACAGAATTGGAATACATACTCCTTTATCCACTTAGTGAAGCGTAACTGGTTGGCTGCAAATAAAGCAGAAGACTTGGTTTATGTTCATTCCAATTTGCATCTTCTATCACATAAGGAACACCGATACGGGGATGGGTCAATGAAGCATTGGGATGTAACCCTTGAGTGTATCAACTCAGATACAACTATTGATGATCTTATTAAAGTCACTATGGCTGATGATGATGAGATACCTACACATGATGCACCTAGTGTAAATGGCATTGGTTTGGGTTCAAACGATTTTGAACTTGAAGAAAATGATGATGATCTTGATCTATATCCTTTTGATGATTGATGAAGAAAGCAGACAATTATTATTTTTGATTGTCAATTTTGTAATTGTAATGATTTTCGTTTGAATCGTGAACCTAGACATATATGATACTTTGATATATATTATATGGCATGTGACATAATATGATAATATTGAAATTCTGAACTATCAATTGGCATTTGGCATTGGTCAATGATGAAGTATCAAAATGTATTTAGTTTTATAATTCTGTATATTTCTTTATATATATATATATACAAAATAAATTGCTTGTACCCATGTATCAGGTTCTCGTACCTGAACCCAAACCGGTTACTTAGGTAAAAAGTGATAAAATATTGAAAAATAGCATATGCTATGGAGGTCCTGTGATCTTGAAGGCCTTGATTTGCACTTGATTGCAAAGGCTATGCCCCTTGACCCAATCCTATATTGCAATGGATCCCATGAGGGATGATGCTGCTCCTAGACACTCACTCTGGTTTTGAAAAACAAAAAATATAAATTAGAGTCATGTGATTCCCACAGTCCATCATGTAGGACAAGAATATAAATATACAATCCTTTAAGGATTGTATATTTATGTTTATATATTTTCTTTCATTTATATTTTTTTTGTTTATATATTTTCATTCATTTATATTTTTTTTGTTTATATATTTTCTTTCGTTTATATTTATTTGCAGTATTTGCTATTTATGTACTTGGTTTAGCATTATATTCTTTCTGGTTTTTATTAGTCATATTTTTATTCTATATATGTTTTTTACGTGCTTATTCTCCTTATTTTGTTTACCTAATATTTAGGTTGTTTGTTTATTCATAATCAAATATGTAATATATAAATATATATGTATATGTTTATTTGATTGCGGTTGATATAATTTTTGTATTTTATGTTTTTTTTGTTGGGTTCTTTTTGTGTTAATTTAAGTTAATTTGGTTTTAGTCTTATATATCTTTATTAGGTTGTTTTATGTTTTTATGATACATATGTATATGTAATTTTTAAAGTGAAGTTCTATGTTTTTTATTAATTATTTGCCCCCTATTTCCCTATCATCTAAGTCCTAGAACCTTTCCCCCTGCCTCTATTTTATCTCTTAAGTCTGCAGCTTTCTCATTTCTGCTCTCTATCTATTGCTTTCATCCTAATGATGGATCATGTAGTATGATCCAAAACAGTGATGATGAAAAGGTTTCACACAGTTTAAATCTAAAAAATATAAATTCTAATGGTCTGCATTGGATGGAAGTTGGAACAATGATATTTGTTTTGTTTAAACTTTATTTGGCTTGAAAAAAAAAAATATTGTTTTTTCTATTTTTATTAATATTTCAGCAGTTTCAGTTTTCCAAATTTTTTCCAATTAAATTGGGATTAATTGTATTCCATTTATACCTTTGGTTTGCTGAGTCAATTTCAATTCGAAATACTACGATTGAAATCAACTTATTTGTTCTCTGAATTCATTCTTTATGCTTCTAATGCATTACTTGAGTTTGTTTTGTTTATTTATGTAATTAGTTTTATTTGCTGAGTTTGTTATGTTCCTATGGTTTAAATGCTGATTAATTTATCTCAGAGAGTGGGTTTGAATTGAAGCTCACAACACACACAACATCCAAAACATTCACATTCACTGTAGTAGAAATCAAATAACAACGGAAATATAAACTCAAAATGAGATGGCTCTGTGAATTTTTCCGCAAAAATATCCAGACATCGAGTGGCAGAAATGATTCTTTGGGCAAACAAAATATGCAGTTTCGGCTGGCAATTTGGGGAACTGGGCTCCCCTTCCTCAGATGAAATCAGAATGGCAGATGGTGAAATCCGGGAGATATCAGAAGGCAGTGAGGAAGTGCTTACCGTTTTCTAGGGCTGGAAGATTCAATGGTAAACAGAATATCCTCCGCCTGGAAGGCTCTTTCAGGCCGATCATCTCCAATAGATTCACCCATTTACAAAATCTTGAGGGAGGTTTTTTAAAACCGGTTCCCCGAAACAAGCCAAAAAAAAATATCGAGAACTTGGATAGCTGAAGATCGGGTATTAATAATGCTAGACCTTAGATATATGAGGAGGGATGTAAGAAACCCAAATTTCTGCCTCCTTCCAAACCCATGGAGGCGAATTCAAATTTGGAAACAAACCCTAAATCAGAAAAGAAAAATGTACTGGAAATCAATGATAGTCTGGTTGAAAGGATTCAACAAACATGCAAAATATTTGGGGTTTTTGCCAGATGGTGTGGACTTGGAGTCCCGACAGAGGTAATTGCAGATTGGTTCAGATCTTCCTTGAATCGGATAGCGAGTATTGCTATCTTGTCTGAGGGTTTTTTATATATTGATTGCGGAAATGCCAAGCATAAGAATGAATTCTTAACAGGTAAATCTCCGACTTTTAAAGGCTTTGGTTTTAAATTTTTAGGTTGGCAACCTGCTTTCAATCCAAGTAAATTAAAATCATTTAAAGTAGATAGACCGGTTTTGATCCCTAACTTACTAGTAGAATTAATGGATAAAGAATTTATCAGGAAAATAGGTAATCATTTAGGAAAATTCGTAGAGATTAGTGGCAAAGGCCGAATGTATTCAGACTGTGTATTAATAGTTAATATGGATATTAATGTTAATTCACTCAACCCTATTGAAATCAGAACTAGGGAGTCGACCTTCCTAATTTACCCCAAAATTTATAGAGGGATTTTAGATCTAGATTTAGCAGTCGAACCGATCTCAGGTATTTTACCCTTTCAAAAAAACCCTAGGGAAGACCCTAAGCTAGATATTTGTTTCAATACGGAAAAGGGAGGGTTTTTGATTAAGGATAGCTTTTTCCCGACAGGGCAGTCTGATGAGGTAGAAGAAGGGGAAATTGTGGGTGATAAGAGCATGGCTGAGGGAGTGAATCCCTCTCCCTTGCTATCCCATAAGGCTATTTTGACGGAAGGAGAGGGTAGGGATACTGACACAAAGGAGGAAAAGAGTTGTTGTGTCCATGACGAGGTAGGAATGGGAAAATTTAGAAATTTATCTAATGATAATAAGGATAAAATCAATCTTGACGGCGATTGTCGGGCTGCGGGTGAGGTGGGGGAGTCGAATCCTATTCGTGAACAGGATGTTGGTGCGATAGTCTGGGGTAGTCTGGAAGAAAACGGTTCCCCCCAATTGTTGGAGGCTCTTGACAGATTGGAAAAGGCTGAGCAAGAGGAGGATTTGGTTCGTAAAGAAGAGGAGGTGAATTGCATTATCAACTATTTATGCGATTCAGTTACTGAGGACATCCTGAAGAATTTATTGGATGAAATAGTAGATAGAGAAGAGTTAGAATCACAAAAAAGGTTGTTGATGAACGGGATAACGAATTTTATCAAACCTCCAAAGGTCACGGATATGGAGACCCTTATAATGGAGTTAAATGACAAAGAAAATGGTGAAACTTTTGAAGCATTAGGAATTGAACAATGGGTTGGGGAGAAGGTTACACCGGATTGTGCAAAACATTGAAAGAAGAGAGGTAGGAAATTCCTATGGAGTTGAGAGCTAATGATGGAATAGCTGAAGGTCAGGTTAAACTTACGGATATGTTTCATGCAGGGAAGGGGAAGGTCCTTCCCACAGCACCATGAAAATATTATCATGGAATGTTAGGGGTTTAAATGCCCCTAACAAGCAATAGATTGTTAAACACTGTCTATCCACATATAGTTCTGATTTAGTTATGATACAAGAAACCGAACTAGAGAAAGATGACTTAGCCTCTTTTGGTAAACGATTAGGCTTTAGACATATTACGAGAGTACCAACCATTGTAGTCTCTGGAGGTCTGGCCATGATTTGGGATCCTTGCAATATTGGGTTCTCATTATTAGAAACTCATGGCAATTGGATTAGTGGCAGAGTTACCGGTTTTAAACATAAACTAGATTTTCTCATCATTAATGTTTATGGACCGATACTAAATGAGGACAAAAGAAGGGTTTGGAAGGAAATTGAGGAATTCGTAAGTAGTACCCAGGAACAGACTTGCATCATAGGAGGTGACTTCAATGCTATTATTTATCAATTTGAGAAACGAGGAGGCAAAGGCAAAACCTCTAGAGCTACTTTAGACTTTGTAGATTGGATCCATTGCAGTGGCTTGGTAGAGATTAACATGGTTAAGGATGCCTTTACCTGGAACAACAGAAGGTTAGGTTTTAGTAATATCGCAGAAAAATTAGATAGGTTCTTTGTATCAGGCAGTCTCATCAACTTTCCGTATACCTTGGAAGCAACAATCTTACCCTTCTCGGGCTCGGATCACTTTCCGATTCAACTTAACATTCTTGTGGATTCAGGACCAAGAAGATGTCCTTTCAAATTCAAACAGATGTGGTTGAGAGATGATAATATTCTTAGGCTTTTAGAGGAATGGTGGAAGGAGACAAAGGTCTCTGGGTTCGGGATCTTTAAGGTAGTCAATAAGCTTAAGATTATAAAGCAAAAGCTTATACTGTGGAATAGGGAACACTTTGGTAATATATTTGACAAGAAGGCTCAGGTGGAAGCAGAGTTAGTGGAAGTAAACGAAGCCGTCATGTTGAAAGGAATGGATGAAGCTCTGTTTCTCAGAGAAAAGAAATTCCTTCTTGAACAAGAAAATATTCTTACAAAAGAGGAGGTATTTTGGAAACAAAAATCCAGGGAATCATGGCTGGATGAGGGGGATAAGAATACTAAATTCTTTCATAATAGTGTCAAACTTAGGAGAGTCATTAACACAATCTCTAAGATTAAGATTAATAATGGCTCTGAGGTGGAGGATCCTAAGCTCATCTCCAGGGAAGCAGTAGATTTTTTTTCCAACATTCTCAACATAGATTTGAGCCCTCATCGCTCAGATCAAGACAAGTTTCTAAAATTTATACCAAAATTACTAAGTAAGGAACAAACTTATAGTTTGATTGCAAAATTCTCTTTATCAGAAGTAGAAGTAGCTCTAATGCAGATGAATCCAGATAAATCCCTCTGTGCGGATGGCTTTCCGACTAGTTTTTTTCAGAAGTGCTGGCCCTTCATAGGGGAGGAGGTGACGAGTGCTCTTGAGGGTATGAGGAATTCAGGTAATATTCTCAAAGAAATTAATAATACTTTCTTGGCCCTCATCCTGGAGAAGGAGAAGCCTGAATATTTTGATGAGTTCAGACCAATTGCACTGTGTAACACCATCTATAAGCTTTTTACTAAGGCATTAGTTAATACGCTTCAGAAACTCCTTCCTCTTTTGATTAGTGAGGAACAAACGGGTTTTGTTCCTGGAAGGTCTATTTATGATGGGGTTATTATAGCACAGGAGGCTATACATTCTGTCCAGAAGAATGGAGCCCCTAGCATGCTCTAAAAACTAGACATTAGAAAAGCCTACGACAAGGTGGACTGGAGATTCTTGTGCAAATGCCTAGAAGCCTTTGGATTCCCCTCTTCAGGAATTAACTTGATATTTGAATGCATTTGGACACCTAAATTCTTAGTGTTAGTTAATGGAACTCCAGAGGGCTTTTTTAGCTCTTCCAAGGGTCTAAGACAAGGAGATCCTTTATCCCCTTTCCTTTTCATCATCATGGCGGAATCTCTGGGTAGAGCTATTTCTAGAGCAAGGGAAAGCAGTTAGATCTCAGGAATTAGAATTACTAGCAACCTAGATCCTACCACACACCAACAATTTGTGGATGATACTATGTTATATGGGTTCAGTGATATGGGAGAAGCGAGAGCTTATAAGCAGATCCTAGACTCTTACTCTAAGGCTTTTGGACAAGAAATTAACCCAATTAAATTTGAAGTCTTCTTTTTTAACACTAAGGTATGCTTACAACAAGACATCTGCAAAGTTTTGAATTTTAATATGGGTAGGCTCCCTTGCAAATATCTAGGTTTGCCCTTAGATAAGGGCAATGGATCTTCTAAGTTATGGGATTCAGTGATACCGGTATTCCAGATCAGCACGACACCAAATCCAAACTTCCAATCCATGTCTTCGACATAACCATATGATCTCCAGATGATAACAAGTCATCATCGCTGCCGGTGAACAATATAACTTGTTCGTGAACACATACCGGTGACTATGCATAAGCCACTAACCATACCGGTGAACCATATTGCCGGTTCAACAGTAAATCAATGTAACCATAGTACATTGATGGAGCTCAGCTCTCCCTACTTGAGTATATTGCAAGTAGAGCGACCATGGTTAAATCGGTTTTCGCATCAATGCCAATCTATCAGTTATCATGTATTAACCTTCCACAGTCCAAAAAAGAAGAATTGAGTACACATCTACGGTCTTTTTTTTGGCAGGGTACTGGGGATAAGAGGAAGATCTCCCTAATGGTTTGGGATAAGATTTGTAGGCCAAAGTCAGAAGGTGGTATAGGGACTAAGAATATTAAGGACTAGAGTAGAGCGCTAGGAGAAAAATTAGTCTGGAGAATGTTTAGATCCCCCCACCTCAAGTGGGCTCAGATCTTATTCCACAAATATCTTAGTGGAAGGGACCATACTAGCTTCTTTAGGGAAATTTCTCCTTTGAAAGGATCTTGCATTTGGAGTTTTATGTTGGATTGCAGGAAAATAATCTTAGATAAATTATCTTGGAACTTGGGCAATGGTGAGGAAGCCCTTTTTTGGACAGATTCTTGGGGAGGATTCAAGGCATTACATAAGAGTGCTAATCTAGAGACGTCTAGAGCAGTGCTGGAATCCACATGGGGTAGGCATGTCAGGGACTACATAACGCCAATTGACAAGGACCTAGCTAAGGGTTGGGAATGGAAATCTCTAGATCATGTGGATATCCCTGAAAAGGAGAAACAGTAGCTCCAAGACATCCTTAAGAATAGAATGGTCTCCTTCAACTTGGGGTCGGATACTCTTGTTTGTGATGGATCGAAATCGGGAGAATACACCTCTAAAGATGGTTATAGTCTCCTCCTTAATCAACAACTCTCCTTACGCACTTTTGCCCCCTCAGTCTTGTGTTGGGACAAGATGTGTTTGCCTAAGGCATGGCTGTTCTCGTGGTTTGCTCTCCAAAATAAGATTCTTACTGCGGATAGATTCAAGAAAATGGGCTTTGAGGGGGCTTTGAGGGACCCAGTAGATGCCCTTTATGTGAAAAGGCAAACGAAGATAAGGATCATATCCTTCTAAATTGCAATTATGCCTCCAAATGTTGGCTTTGGTTATGTAACAAATTAGGATGGAGCTCAACTCTCCCTAATTCCATTCTAGGTATGTTTCAGGCATGGCCCATTCTCCATCAACGTTCCCTCTTTGGAGGTCTATGGAAATTGGCCCCTTCTTTGGTAATTTGGGAACTCTGGAAGGAACGCAATAGGAGACTCTTTAAGGAAAAGAAAATGGAATGGATCCATCTAGTGAATAAAATTGAGGTCTCAGTAGTAGAAACTCTTAATAGCAGGACATCTAATCCTAGCAAACTGTCTGAGATGACATACTGGGATGAGAAAACGAGAGGTAGGTGGTTAGGTCTGAAGATTCCTCCCTTCGTAGGAGTAAGCAACTCCAATAAAAAAGGAGTTAAGAGAAGCTTGCAAATGGAAGGTCCCAAAAATAGGGTGGGCTAAGCTTAACTTCAATGGAGCATCTTGTGGGAATCCGGGTCTTGCAGGGATCGGATGTTGTCTGCATGATGATGCTGGTAAGGAATTAGCTAAGTTGGCCAAGCTTATAGGTACTGAATCCAATAATAAAGCAGAAATTTTAGCTTTAGTTGAAGGCCTCCTCTTATGTCAAAACATGGGTATAAGTAAGCTTGCCATAGAAGGAGATTCGGCTATTATTATCAATGGCCTTAGAAAAGGTTTTCCCCCTAATTGGAAGCTAAATGCGATCTTATCAAGGGCTCTAAGCCTTCTCAAGGTATTCAAGAAAACAATCTTCAATCATATCTACAGAGAAGATAACTCTAGGATGGATGAATTAGCCAATGCAGGGGTTGATGGGCGATTTCTAAGTTAAGATAGGGCCCTTCTTTTTGTCCTAAGAGCCTGCTATAAGATTCAGATTTCTTAGGATTTAGTTCTTCAAGAATTAGGATTTGGTATCTCTCTAGGGATTCTTCTTGCGATCCATGCTACCTCTCTTTAGAATGAAGGTAGGTATGTTAGTGTCAGATGGTAAGAGCTAGGCCTCAGTTAGTAGAGAAAAATTCTTTGTTGTCTAGATGATCATCCCAAATCCATCTCGAAGATCTCTGATTAGTCTCAATCTTCTAAATGAACTGGAATAAGCTGGATATTAGAGCATGGTCCTTTTCTTTATTTCTGATTGTGGATATTTGTTGTATTTGGGATAAATACATAGTGAATCGTTCGTATATGGGCATATATATATATATATATACATATATATAGATATATACATTAATTAATATACATGTGCTAATTCATATTCATATATAAACAAATATGGATTTTCTCAGATCTTCGAACTTCTGTATATATATACATCCATATATATATATATATATATATGGATATGCATATATATATAGACATACATATATATATGTATATGTATGGGTGTATATATATTAATACACACACATATATATAATATATACAGATATGCATAATTGTATTTAAATTTATAATGACGAATATGTTGACATATATGTGTATATATATAAATAGGTGTATATATATATGGATGTTGACATATATGTGTATATATATAAATAGGTGTTTATATATATGGATGTATATATATATATATATAATTATATATATATATATATGGATATGCATATCTATACATATATATGCAAACTTTTAGGGAGAGTTAAATGCTTATAGACATATTTATAATGTCATCGACTTGTCAGCACATTTTCTCAAGCATAGTCTTTCTTTTATTAAATCCTCTTTTTGGTGGCATACTCAGAGCCGATGATGTGACCTTCCTTGCTGCATGCGCCAGCTATAACTAAGTAGCTCGCTCAACTAAACGGCAGCGGTATTAATAACCTGGATCTTGGAGATCTTCTATCTATACTTTCCCTGCATTGTGACCCTTCATTCTTGCTCCTCTGACACTCTTAAGCGATCAAATCCGTCCTTTTCCGAGATAGCTGAGTTGTATCTTACAACGCCTTTCAAAACATAATTAGTATAAGTAATGGTTCTGTTTGTAAAGCAGTTGGTTATCTGAGAAAGTTAAATTCATTATGGATACTCCACTAAGGCTTGTAGGGCTTAAGCGCCAAATGGCTTTTACAGGGGACATCAAAGAAGACAGACTGAAAGGCATTCTGGTGTTCCCAAATGTCTTGGTTATTCGGGCGGTCAAGAAAATTCTTGGGGAGGAGTATATTAAGAATGAGGACCGCACTAGCGCCAATTCTGATATAGCGACAATGTTCTTAGCAGTGGCCTTGCACCGTGAGAGGGAAAAGGAGGTGGTGATGAAATTATGTAGAAGCGTCTTTAAGAAGGAACTGTTGGGTGAACTGGAGAGGGTGGTCTTCAATGTGGACGAGGAGTTAACTGTTCCTAGGCCCCGCAACTATGACACTCATATGGAAAAACAACCTGGTGCCTAGATTTCCAATCTTGGAAATTGAAGATAAGGCTGCCTTTGCGGCCTACAATCCGATAAGGCAGAGGAATTTTTCCTTTCTTATGTGGCTTTTGCATGTCAGAAAACTGTCGTGTAATAGGTGGCTGGCCAACTATCTAGAGGCAGAAAACATTGAAGTTGTTCCTGGTGATATGGAGATCCCTTCTGGCCTTGCCTCTAGCCCAGATGATCTCCCTGCTAGCTCAGGGATGGAGGAAAGTAAGGCGTGGTCGAGAAGGTGCCGGGCCTCTCCCAAATCCTTAGAAGTGACCCCTAAAGGCAAGATAGTTGTTGTGTTTCTTTTTGAATGGTTAACCGTGATACTTAAAACTGTTTAAACTTCTATTTTAGACATAAGTTACACAAACATCTGGGTGAGTAGGTTAATATTTATCTAGATTAGATATGTTATTTCTGTTTCTAGCTCGGTGGTCTTCTTTATTTCTCTATCTGCTCTAAATTGATTGCATCTTCAGAAATTTGCATGGTTTAATAGGTCCTGCTTGTGGGGCAAGTGGATGAATTTGTGAAAACAAAGCTCCCTACATTAATTTTCAAATTTTGGCTTTCTACGGTGAGCCATAGCTCCTTTCTGTTATACATTATACATACATACATACATACATACATACATACATACATATATATATATCAAAGAAACGGGACTCTGACTCGGCTTGGACTTGGCAAGGCCGAATCAGACTCGGACTCGGGACTCGGAGTCAGACTCGGCTGGACTTGGGAAAGTGAAAAACTCAAGAAATTTAGAGATTTTTAAAGATTTAAAACTTGTTTCAGGCACCCTTTATTGAATACACCTTAAAGACACAATAACATCATCGAACTCGGCTCATTTGATTACATACACAAGTATACATCAATCACATAAGCATAAACGCAAATTGTAGCTGAAGGAAATAACAAACATAGATATATAAATATTGTCAAATGTATACAATATTACAAAACTCATGGAATAAAAAATCCATGTCATCATATGATCATCATCAAATGTTTCATACAAATACCAAAGGTAAATACAACTACAAGCCCGTGGCTCAGAGGAGCCAGCACGACTGCACCCTCCGGCCCCGGCCCCCTACGAAGGCGTTTAATGTAGGTCCTGGATGATTCGACAGCCATAGCCGCTCCCCGTGACACCATGCCATGCTCACCAACATCAGGAACATCCGTGTCACTATCTACCTCTGAATCTCCTATCTGTGCTCGTGCTCTTCGCTCCTCTGCCATGGCTACAGTCTTAGGCTCTATATCTACCTGGTCGATCCAATCAGTGTCAGAATTGGAGGTTAAATTTTCCCTACTTCTATCGACGCAGTTTCCCCCCATATTTTTCGACGGGGGTTTGGGGGCAGTGCCCTGCGAGGCCAAAAAAAATTTATTTAATAAAGGCGTTGGGTGTTATTCTTCTATTGGCTGACATGTTGTAACTCTAATTTTTCTCATTCTCAGGCGGAGGTTGTAGTGAACAAAGATGAGACCATTCATTTAAAAAAAACTTTTAAAATGTTTATTTTTTGTAATTTTATGTAACCCAGCCAGTAGCCGAGTTTCAGGCGCTGGACTCGCCGAGTTTGGCGAGTTTTTGCCAAACTCGCCAACTCGGCGAGTGCTCGCCAGACTCGGACGAGTCTGAGTACGAGTCCTAGAGACTCGGCGAGCATGTCTCGGACTCGGACTCGTCGAGTTTGGCGATTTTCGTTTCTATGATATATATGACATATACAAATGTATCTAAATGTATAGGCAGAGGTAGGCGGGGTTGGCCATTTCGATTATTAATTCTCTGAGAATGGTTTGAAAAGCCTGGGGCTGAGACTCATTTAAAAAAAAAAATAGCAGACATATCTCACGTTGAATGTATGGCTAATTTTGAATATCAATTCATATAATTATCTTTCCTGCTTTCGGTTATGCTTGGTTCTGGTATAAGGGTGAATAGTTGTTTTATAATCGTTCCTGATGATTCAAATAGGCTGGTGGGAAGGAAATGGAATCTGTTTATGAAAATAAAATAGGATTGAAATTTGCTGTGGGGAATGATATGAATTTAAGCTCTTTTAGGAGGATAGATTTTCCTCTCTTACATCTATGCTCTGTTATTTCTCTCTTTGACTTAATTATATTAAAGATGATAGCCGGGAGCTTATAGGCTGTGTTAATGATCTGGGTAGGGTTACTTCCCACAGTGCAATTGTAACCTGGGTAATCTTTTATCTTGTAGTCAACATCAAAAGGACTTTTGTGCTGTCTCAATATAAAAGATACCATGGTTGTAGTAGCAGTTGTGAAAATGATAGGCAAGTCAGGTTATCTGAAAGTTGTATGTTTATTGGCTAACAATTCATGAAGTGGTTTGCTGTAGGGCAGTGTTGAGAGTTTCTTGCAGGTATCAGAAATAGCAGAAAGTCTGGGTGTCTAGATAACTGAGGAAAGGCATCAACGAAAGGGATGGTAGAATGTTGATAGAAGCAGTCCCTTGAGGGAGGGCCATCGCTACAATATGTGTTAAGCATCTGGGCTTGCAGGTGTATGCTTAGTTCAGGATGATAGATTCAAATGGTCAGGATGTAATCATAAATGCTAAGTTGTCATAATGTAATCATAAATGCTAAGTTGTCATAATGTAATCATAAATGGTCATTATCTAACTAGACTTAATGTCCCGGGCAAGGCCGGAGGTTTTCTCCTCTCCACTCTTTCCTACCGGCGCCCGCACTGAGCGGAGATTGTAATGTAATGTAATTTTGTTTATAATCTAATAAAATATTCTGGCTTCGGCCTTTTACCGATCAAAAAAAACAAAAAAACGGAAATCTAAACTCAGTTTTAATGCACAGAAGTGACACCAAACAACGGACAGCTGTGTATGCCCCAAAAATTGTTATGAGCTTACAATTATGATAGGGCATGCACAATACTGATTAGCAGCAACTCTACTTTTAAACGGAGTCCTCACTGAAAAAAGAATAAGTTCTTAGGTCTGATCTGAGTGAAGTCAACACAGCTGGAAGTGTTTGTCAGCCCTCCTCTGCAAGGATTCCAGGTGCTGAGGTGTAAAACCCTCAGCCCAAATCACCTCAATCACCTAGTTCTGGGACAAATATGGACTGTTACAGTCTTGATAGTGTGGCTGTAGGTGTACAACAACTCCTCCTTGAGCCCACAGAGTGCTTGACCTTTGCTGTTGGTCTCCTTACAGGTGACTAATAGATGTGATGCATAAAGATGATTGAAATAGGTGCTTCAATTCCTGATCACAGACTTCGATTATTCCAATCAGCGCCTCTGCTCTCCACACTATTTGACTGTGATGGGCTGATGTCAGGTTCGCCTCCCAATGGTCTCAATGTTGCCCTTCTCCCTGATCTGCATTGAAAAGAGGAAGAAAAACTCAGAAATCCAGTTCGCTAGGAGTCAAGGAAATAGTTAGAAAGGTTAGGGTTGTGTCTGACCTTCCCACACTTGCCAGGGGTGCCGTCCTGCAAGTGCCAGTAGATGGATAATTTGCCAAAACTCCCGATGCCATTGCAATGAAATTCAAAAGGTCTGAAATACCACCCACTAAGGTGGCATGTGGACCCAAAAGAGGGTACCGAAATTGAGCGCCCAGTAGATTTTGAATTTAAATTAACTTCATTAAAATTTAAAATAAAAGTAAATTAAGTTAGCATAAAGGTTGGTGTTGAAAAACACCTTTTTCTAGATTGGCTGTGGCCGACTCACCTTGGTTGGGTCATTACTGAGTTTTAGTCCAAGTCAAATATTTGGGGTGCTGAGTTTTTGAAGTCTGGTTCTAATGAACTAGCTAACGAAATTGATGCTCTTGATGAAGAGCAATATGATGATTTTTGTTGATTTTCAATGTACAGTTCCACTAATATAAAGCATTTTGATTATCTTTAACATTGAATTATCAATTCATAGCTGTGTTCTGTATAATTTGTAGATTTTGTCCAAATTATGTATATATATAGACAGATAGACAGACAGGCAGATAGCTAGAGAGACAGATACATCGATACAAGCATATACATGGACATATAGATAGATAGAAAGATAGACAGATATAAGCAACAACTTAAGGAGGCTCTAATATAATTAAGCTTGATGTTTTCCATGAAGCCTTAGCTATAAAAGTGGCATGGGAACTATACCAGGAAACTATTTTCTTTGGGGGTCAGTTACAACTCTTTGCCTCTATGCCTCTATTGGATTCTCAAGCTGGGTTGGTTATTTAGAAACACATAAAAACAATCCTTAATCTACTGCAATCCAACTCTTAGACACTAGATGTGCTGAGCTAGGGAAAATAATTGGCAAACCACTGAACCTGAACCAAAAACGTACAACAACTTAGAGGCTTTAATTTCATTAAACTTGATGTGTTCAATGAAGCCTTAGCTATATAAGTGTCATGGGAACTATATTCCTTGGGATTAAATAACAACTTATTGCCCCTACCCTTCACTTGGATTCTTAATCTGGCTTGGTTATTTAGAAATGCATAAAAACAATCCTTAATCTACTGCATCCCTCTCTCCACTGGCAGCTAAAGAATGAAAAACTGACATGATTTTGGGAGGAAAAACTGGAACAGAGCTCCCAAGCTGGACTTGATTCCTCTCTTGGTGATCCAAATCAAGAATTTGGAGGACGATACCTGGCGTACAACGTGAAGTATTGTAAAAGTTCAAACAAAGAACATAGAACAGCAAACTCGAAATAAGATGTATGCCGCTGCAAAACTGATTCTTTATCTTCCAATTCAAAAGTTTATACATTTGTGTAGAATGTCAAGAGTCACACATCCTTTGGAATTCGTGGATGTGGAAAAATAATCAATAAAACAGAAACTTTCAAAAAAACATGTTAATTTTGGTACCCTAACTTGGTGGGGTCATAACTTTTAGCTTGTTGAGTGAAATTTGGACTTATTTACACCATTGGAAAGATCTCCAAGAGCTCTAGTTTCAGTCCTTTGGAAAGAATGCCTTTGGCAATCCATTTCAAGGGAGGGACGATAATCTCGAGGTCAAATTCCTCTCTGAATGCCTCCAAAAATGCGATTTACTGAAATGTAGAAAAATACCAAAAAATTAGCTTTTCGATACTTCCATCATTAGCTCTGCAGCCAAATACTCCTGGATCAATACAAGATCATTCGCCCCCCTTGAAAGGCAATGGGCCCCATTGCACCTATGATCTACAACAGATGAGGAAATTGTGCTTCAATCTGCTCCTTAGTTAACACTTGCCCTAGTGAGAGAACTGACCATTTTGGACAATGCGGTAGAGAGGAATCTGCTGTTTCTTGAGAATCTTGACAACAGGCTTAGTCACTTGATCAGTTTTAATGGAAAAGTAGTTTTCTGGTTCAATTTTGTGCTTCAAATGTGTTCAGCTACTTCAAAATTGTCCAGGAAAAGAGGAAAATATGGATGCAACAACTTAACATTGTAAAAATGGATGCAGTCCCAAAAATGGTGGTAGATTTAATTGGAAAGCATTTTCACCAATCTTGTTGATGATGGTGTATGGGACATACCAAAGAGGATGAAGCATCCGGTTTGGTCCTTGAAGTCACTCTTTCTGCGGGTGGAGCCACACCTTGTCTCCAACCTGAAATTGATGAGGGGTTCTATGTTGATCTTGCCTCTTCTTATACTTTTGATTAGTATGCTGCAAGATCCCATGAACCTGTTGCTAGATGTGCCAAATTTTGTCAATAAATTTTACTGCTTTATCTGCCTCAGCATGTGGTGATAAATTAGGGTGGAATACTGGTAATGCTATATCCATAGGTGCCAAAGGCTGGTACCCAAGACAAACCTCAAATGGGTAGTGCCTCGTAGAGCTATGGAGTGCACAATTGTATTTGTGTTGGATATATGATAGACTTTCAATCCATGTGTGAGGATGCTTTGAACGATACATCTGTAGGATATGAATGATCATTCAATTCACCAACGCATTTTGTCCATCTGTCTAGGGGTGGAATGCAATAGACTTTGACAACTTGGTGTCCATCTTAGCCCATGATGATGACCAAAAATTGATGATGAATCCACTATCTTTGTTAGAAATGATGCTATGTGGCTAACCAAAATGAACCCAAACATGTTCGATGAAGAGTTTAGTAGGTTATTCTACAAAGATGCCCTTCTTACAAGCTACCATGATTGCCATTTTTGAAAATCTATCTACCACCACATACATACAATCACATACATGTTTGGTACCAGACATAAAATTTATTGAAACTGAGTGCCAAGGTTTATCAGGGACAGGAAGGGGCATATACAAGCCTGTTTTGTGGTTCGCAAGCTTTGCAACAAGCTGTTTTAATAAATAACATCATGATTCATCTTTGGCCGATAAAAATATCTCTGAAGTACAATGATAGTCTTACTTATTCCAAAATGGCTTGCAACATGACTCTAGCGTGCTTCCCATATCAATTTCTTTCATTCCTTGGTGGGAATACATATGTGATCCATGTGACAAAGTATTACATCTTGCAGGTGAAAATTAGGGACATGTCTACCTTCAGCTAGCCGATTGTAAATATCAACATTTTTAGGGTAATTACCATACAACTGGGCCCAAGCTATTGTTTGATGGCCACAACAATCCAACACCACCATCAAGGTTGCAATTAGTGGCCTTCTCAAGCAATTTGCCGCTTTGTTATTGCTTCCCTTCTTGTGGTAGATGTTGAGGCAAAATTGTTGCTGGTAGGAAAATCACTTTTGACGCCTTTCGTTCTGCAACTTTTCTTTTGTCTGCATAAATTGAAGGGGCTTGTGGTCTGTGTATAATAGTCTCCTTTCCCAGAATGTAATGCTTGCATTGTTTGCAGGCTTGAACAATATGTAGGGTATCCCCACACAGTATCAAAAAGGTCTCATTGTGTTAGGCAACTGGATGCCCGTTGTGCATGAGTATTGCTCCAAGTGCATATTCAGATGCATCTGTATCTATTTCAAAGGGTTGTTGTAGGTATGGAAGGGCTAACACTGGTGTTGAGGATAATCTCCTTTTTAATTCCACAAATGTTTGTTGTGCATTTGTCCATCCAAAATTTTACTTTTGTTCCTCCCCTCAATGATTGATTTAGAGGCCATGCGAAATTTGAAAAACCAAGCACAAACGTATGATAGAAATTTGTCAATCCCAAAAAGCTACGAAGCTGTATGAGATTTTTGGGAGGTGGCTAGTCCTTGATGATTTGTTTCTTTTCAGTATCAACATGAACACCCTCACTATTCACAATTTATCCCAAATACTGAATGCTTTGCATACCAAAAGAACACTTTTTTCTGCCAGCATAGAGGCTGTGTTGTTGTAGGGTTGAGAGCACTTCTTCAACATGCTGCAAGTGTTCATTCCAGATTTTGCTAAAAATGAGTATGTCATCCAAACAGACAACCACAAAAGAATCAGTGAAAGGCTTGAGTACATCATTCATCACCCTCATGAAAGTAATAGGAGCATTGATTAGATCAAAAGGCATGACTAACTATTCAAACGAATCTTCTTTGGATTTAAAAGCAGTCTTCCACACATTTGATGAATCGATTGGTACTTGGTGGTACCTAGACTTCAGGTTAATATTAGTGAAGAACTTAGCCCCTCTAAGCTGGTCCAAGAGATCATCAATCTGAAGGATTGGATATTTGTTCCTGACAGTGATTTGTTTAATGCCTGATATTCAATGCAGAGTTGCTATGTTCCATCTTTCTTCTTAGCAAGAACAAAATCGGGCTACCACATTGTCAAGCACTTGGGCAAATATGCCCTTTCTGAATTAATTCTTGAATCCGTCACTTGATCTTGTCATTCTCCAAAACTAGCCTTCTATATATTAGCTCATTTGGTAATGGTGCTCCTGGAACTAGATCAATGGAATGCTTGACTTGAAAGTGCAATGGTACCCTTGCTGCTGAATTATAAATACATCCTGATATTGTTTCACTATCTTATCCATCTGCTTTTGTTGGTTTATTGTGGTGGTCACTTTGTCATGTGCATTGACTACAACTGATTTTGTCTCCTTTAGCTGAATCATTAGCAATAACAAAAGCTCTGATTCAAGCAATCAAATGCCTACACTATTTTGTACTAATTATAATGAAGATTTTGTAGGACTTACTTGAGGTATTTGATACTTCGATTCACCTAGCTTGATAATAACATCATGTGGTATGGAGTCATATACGCTGTGATACTGATACATGTAAGGTTGTCCCAAGAGCACATTATACACATCCAATGGTGCTACATCATAAATTACTTCATCTTTTGATGGCTTGATAGAATAAGATGAACAACACTATTTGCTTACTATTATATCTCACCCCTAGTTCACCCAACCCATAGAATATGGTTGTCGATGAGGTGTTGTTTGCAAGTTCAATGTTTTGACAATTTTAGCATAGATCAAATTCTTTTGATTCCCACTATCAACAATGAAGTGCGAGTCGATTATCTCAATTGTACATCTTATTTAACAAATTAAACATTTTGGAGGTTTTTTGAAATGGGTGTGAGCGGGAGTAGCAGGACTAGGGGTTCAGGCGACGAGGAGGAAGTAGGGGCATCCGATTCAGACGAAGATGATGGTAAGGAGGGTTCGTTTGGTTGCATGCTGGACTCATCGGTGCTGCTCCTCTGTGTTTCCCGCATTTCCCCTTTCTGGGGCGCTGCATTGATGTCGTTTTCCTTTCGACCTTTTCATCTATTGTGGTCTATGCCCCTTTGGTTGAGGAGAGGTCTAGTTGCTGCCGGTGGTCTGTTGTGGTGGGTTCGTGCCTGACGGGTTTTGCTGGTGTTAGGGTTGAGTATGGTGTGCTGGTTGGCGTGGGAGGGGGTGGGTTCGTGCCTTCCTTTTGCCATGCTGCTCTCCTGTGCTCTGCGTGGTCTGTGATGGGTGGTGCATCTCACTTTACCTGCCCTTGCTACGTGCTTGGGGGATCTCCTGGCTACTATCTCTGGCTTTGCGTTTCTCTTGTTTTGGGGTTGCATCTTCAGGAGAGGAGTGTCTATTTTGTTTCATGATCTTAGGTGCAACCGAAGCCCTCTTTGCCCTATGGTTTTTTCTGAATACTTGATGAAGGGATGCTGTCTCTGGTCCCCAGCTGTGCTTGTGCAAGTTCCATCTTTTGGTTGGTCCTTTCCCTACAGCCTCATTTTTCTTTGGCTTGTTCGATAGAGGGGACCCTATCTTCTTTTGAGGTGGAGATGGTTGGGGCTAGAGATTACCTTGCTCCTATTGAGGTGGAGTTGGGTGATGCAGTGGAGGCTGGGAAGTGCTGGTGGGAGCCTGATGGCACCCTGTTTATGGGCTGTTTGGGAACAAAGTATGGTCTTTCATTTTGTTCCCCTCTTATTTCACCTATTGAGGTGGTGGTCTTGGAGGGTATATTTTGCTCTGCTTTGTTCGTTCTTAAGTGCATGGTTATGGGAGCCTATCAAAAACCCATTGTATTAGGTTGTGGGAGTCTTGTAAAACCCACTTTCATTAGTTGTGGGAGCCATATAAAACCCATCAAGGTTGGGGGAGCTTGGAAACACCCCATGTCTACTGTTTATGCTTGGGACGGACTGGATGCTGAAAGTTTTCAAGGGCCCAGTTTGGCCAATTCTTGTTTTTGGTTAGGTCCAGGTTTTTGTTGTGGCCTGAAGAAGCTGTTATAGGTTATGGGAGCATGGGAAAACCCATCTTGTTGGCTGAGGGCGCTTGATATACCTTCGATATATGTTTTTTGAGGTCTATTGTTTGCTGTTTTAGACTGTTTGTTTTGCCAACCTCGTCTGTAATGTTGCATTCTTAGTGTTTGGCTGGTGTTTGGTGTTTGGTTGCTACTGTGTTTGTATGTTTCCATCTTTTGCAGCCTCTGTTCTGGGATCCGGACGCCTATAAGTCCAGAAGGTTTCAAGTCCTTTTTAAAACCTATGGTTTGCTGCCAGTAGTCCAGTCTATTCTTCGTTGGCAGCCCTTTGTTGTAAAGGGTTTCGGGGCCCCTTCAAAACCTATTTATCCTAATCAAAAACAATGAAATGCAAGTCCTTTCCATTTACCCACATCTATGAGTGGAACAATCATTCTTCATCTTCATGGGGCAATATTTTAGTAGTGGCAACTGTGGCATAAGGGTCGGCCTTAATGACCTGTTCACCATCCTTTTGCTCAAAAGGGTCTATTGGCAATAATTCAGGTTCAGCCTCCTCTTCATGTGTCTCTATCATAAGGGGTTTGACAGATCGACAGTCCTTGGTATCTTGTGTCTTTTTGGCACCCCTTTTTGCTATTGATAGGCTTGGGAAAGATTCCTTGGCTATTTGTGTCCCTGCAAACTTGCTGCTACCTTTGCCCTTTGATCTACTATTTGCAAATAGTCCTTTTTTGCTTTTTTAAAAAAAAAATTTCAACCCGTGTTGCATATTTGAAAGCAGTCACTAATGTCTCAATGTTCAGAAAGTTCTTCTCAGTCTAGATACATCGATGGAGCCCGCTGCATTGTTTCAAAACTTGATGTTTTCGAATCTTGGATGCCAAGATTTGTTGACAGTGCGTAGAATGCATTTGTATAATGTTGAAAAGATCGATCCTTTTTTAGATGAAGTAGCAACTGCCATTGCACATGTTTTTGTTCATAGTATCCTCTAGGAAACACTCTTCTTTGATATGGTCCACAAAGTTGCCCCATGTGGGCTTATCATTGAAGGCTGCTTCAAATTCTTGATCATTAGGTGTTTCTTTGGAAGAGGGCTTAGTTTCCCATGTTTGTTTTACACAACTCTTGGCTTTGAGGAGAGCAAATGTTATTTTTTCAGTGTTTGAAAAACGATTCACAGAGAAATATCTTTCCAATTAACTAATCATTAACAACATCTGCATCAATTTTCCCTTCAAAAGTTGGGATATCGAAATTCACCTGAAACTTGAATGGAGTATGACCTCCAAATGGTAGGTTTGTTTTGTTTATTCATGGACTACCTTGGTTTCGTTGTAGCATTCGAGAGAACTTGCTCATCATCTCCTCACATTGTTTTCTCAATGCTTCTTCAACCAGCACCTTGAAAGGGTCATCTGATCACTCACTTCCTTCTCTAGACATTTGTGATTGTGTGTCTCAAAGGAAGGTGGTTTGATGGATGTCTTGTTTTCTGCTCAAGCCTTTGATATCTTGACCATGTGCGATGGGACATACAGGAGCGAACCGTTCTGATACCACTGATTGGAGTCAAGAATTCAGAGGACAATACCTGGCATACAACCTGCAGTATTGTAAAAGTTCAAACAAAGAACATAGGACAACAAACCTGAAATGAGGTGTATGTTTTTGCAATTGCAAAATAATTCTCATTATCTTCCAATTCGAAAGTTTATGCAATCGTGTAGAATAACAACAGTCACACATCCTTTGCAATTTGAAATGAACAACTGGATGTAGAAAAATAACCAACAAAACTGAAAATTTCAATAAACGTTTATTTTGGTACCCCAACTTGGTGAGGTCATAACTTTTAGCCCATTGGGCGAAAAATTTGGACTTTTTAACATCGTTGGAAAGATCTCCGAGAGCTCTAGTTTCAGTTCTTTGGAAAGAATGCCTTTGGCAATCCATTTCAAGGGATCGACGAGAGTCTCAAGGCCAAATTCTGCTCCAAAGGCTTTTGAAAATGCAATTTACTGAATTGTAGAATATACTGAAAAAATATATTTTTGCTATTTTCCATTGTTAGCTCTAGACATGCCACCCAAATGCTCACATGGAGCAGTCATGGAGCAAAATAACTTATTAAAATCACATACATGTAGATTATGTTAGTGGGGAAATATAAATTTAATGGAACTTAGATTTTATCTCACTAGAAGACAATTCATCACAACATTAATTAATGTCACAACTCAAGCAGAAGTATTTCATTCTTAGAAACATTGAGGACAATTTGCAAGGGGGAATGGAACACACAAGGCAATATACTGCTAAATGAGGCCTACTATTCCATACATGAAGATTATCTGCACCCAAAAAGATTTGTTCCTTAATTGTACTTGTTAAGGGAATCAACGCATACCTTGCTTCTTCATTCTCTAACCCTAGGATTCATCTATAATCAATTTTTGAGGCCCAATGAAAACTCGCACACGTCCTTTATCCATACAACCATTGAGCTGATTAAAAGTAAAACTATAGTAATCTTGTTCAGGGAAAACCACTCCCATCCCCATTATACTATTTCACATTTGGCCATAATATGTTCTTAGAACATCTTTTACAAATAGAACTTTCCATGGATGCCTCTCCCCACCCTAAAATGGTCTGCAGTAACCCAAAATCACTGCTTGTGGTCTGTGGTACCACCAAAACCAATATCTACATTACCAGGCCCAACACAGTGCTCCAATGAATAATTTACCAACAATTCCTTCGGTCAAGAATTTTAGGAAGCTTGAAAATTGTGTAGCTAACACCATTGGATTTGTCTTGTTCTCAGCTACCTATGGTCAAGGCTTCAAACCATACCAGCAAAATATTTCTTGGGAATAAATTGGCAAACCAAATAATAGGGATTTTTACAATTAATTAGGAAAAAACTGGGTTAGGGTTAGCAAATAAATTGCTGTAAAAATTAGAAAAGAACCCTAATCTTAACCCAGAATCTGTTTTCTTGAGCAAAACTTGCGATTTCTGGTCAAAAAATTGGTTTGAGTAATTTTGTGGATAAAATTGTGATTTTTCAAAAAATTCCAATGGGCAGAGAAATCATGTATCAAAATTAACTACAATTTATTAAAGATTCTTGCTTCTATGATCTAAACCTAAGTTACTGATTCAGGTATGGGTACGGTATGGAATTGTGGAATCGGCAAATTTTTTTTTTCCTTGGGTACGGGTACGGGTACGGGTATGGGCACACACACATATGTATATATTTGTTCAAATATCAAAATTATAAAATATAAAGTTATAAACTATTAGTACCATTATTACAATCATAGATGGAACACTTGTAGAGTACTCGGTGAGTTTTTTGAAACTCGCTGAGTAATCGCCGAGTTATTTGCAAAAACTCGCCTAGACTAAAAAAAGAGGCCCAAACATGTAAAAAATTATCAATTTTTGTTTTTTGAGGTCAGTTTCATTCTCCTCATCAGAATATATACATGAAATATAACATTTAAGTATAAGTGGCATTTCAATATGTCTTTTTCCTGTCTTTTTCCTTTCTTATACTTTAAGTTATATTTCATGTATATATTGGCAGGATGTTTGAGAGTGGTTTCAGATCTCTAGGAGTTATAATGCAAATTCTAGGTTTTAGAAGATCTTTTAATATTTCAGACTTAATCAGATTTTAGTAATCATTATGCTCCTATCAACATTCTCTCGCTCTCTCTATCTCACTAACTTTATCTGCCTCGAATTTTAGACCTATCTATCTCCCTATCACTCTTCCTCTATCCCCCTCTCTACCACACTCCATTTCACTATCTCCTCTCTCCCCCAATATCTAGACCTATCTCTCTACCCCTCTTTTTCTCACCCTCAGACCCTGGCGAGGGGTGCTACTCTCAACCTAATTTTAATATGCAGATGCTTGGTGGCAAAGTTGGGGTGGAAATACCCCAAATCTCAAAAAATTTGCCTTCAGAATCTTATGTTAACCTTGTAGTTCTCATCTAGTTGTGAGCACAATTAGAGCTTGTTTGAAGCCATCGACATGAAGAAGAGGAGCAAGTAGCTCAAAAACGCCTCAATGACCTTGTCTTTGTGCAATATAATCTTCAATTGTGCGTAAGGTAGAGGAAGTAGCAGGTGGTCCACTTGACTTGGATGATATAGATCCTTACAGTGATTGGACATCACAGGAGCAACCTCCATTGTTTTCCGAGGATGACATCACTGATTTGGAGAGGCAGCTATGGAGGAGGAGGGGGGTGGATTTGGTTTCACGTTGGATGACATTGAGGAGGAAGAGGATGAGGATGAGGAGTCATTGCCAGTGCCACAAGCAGGTGGAGACATAGCTTCATCCAGGATGGAGGATGAGCCAGCCATACCGAGCGAGGAGGCACAGTCACGCCCACTGCAGACTTCTAGGACTAGACCCTCTAGTTTTACCTCTCCCATAGTTTTTGCTAGAGCTGGGAAGAGGAAGTTGTACTTGTAATTTGTAATGATGTATTTACTTTTGGTTTTACAAAAACTATTTACTATTTTGCTTCCAGGCTTCCAACCATCAGCATTCCTCATGAGGATGTGATTTTGTAGACACTTTGCATTTATATATATCTAGAATCAGCTTGTTTCTTTTGTGTTATCATTTATTGACTCATTGGATGCATCTTCTAATTAAATTTTGCAAAAAAATGCATTTTTTATTAAATTTAAGCGTGTTTTTAAGTTGCCGAGTTTTTGCCGAGCTTTTTTCCTAGGGGCTTGGCGAGTTGATTACAATGATGCAATCCATACAATGTAACTTTCCCATACATAAATGATAAATCCATAATTGCCAATAAATATTCATATATCGTAAATGTGATATTCATAATTTGCAAAAATGATAATATTCAAGTTTCAAAATGTCATGGCACAATGAAAATTCAAACTACAAGCCATCGATGGGATTTAATCTCCATATTCATCTTCATTTGAAGCATCCAACCCAACCCCAAGGTCATCATTTGGTTCAAATTTAGCATCAATTGAACCACTATCCATTGGAATGCCACTCCCACTAGCTATGTCTCCCTCAAGTTCCATAGCTGCCTCATCTATAGAGACTTGGGCAAGTTGTGCAACTGTAACATCTAAATCAGCACACTCAAGGGCTAGATCTCAATTCCTTGTTGCACCCGCATTATATTCAAGTTTCTTATGTGACAACAAACGAAGGTTGGAGTGTATGTAGACCAAATCCTCTGCTTTCTTTGCACCCAAACGATTATGTTTGACTGAGTGGATGAAGGAGTATGCACTCCAATTCCGCTCAGCTGAAGAAGAACTTGCAACCTGTTAAAAGTTAAAATACAATTAAAAATCTATAAATTATAAAATAAAAATATAATAGCATCAAAGGGAATTGGAAAACTATAAAAATAAAAATAAAAAGATAATAGCATCAAATGGAATTGCACTATAAAATTTTGGCGTCAAAGCAAATGCTAAGAGATGTAAGGGGGTGGTCATCTTGTTCCAATGGTCAACAACAATTTGTTGCACAACTTTGAAAAATGTTTCCATTGGGTCATTTTGTTTTTGTGATGTCCCCATCTAAACCTGATAATGCCCGCTCTTAAATATGATTTAATAATAAATAATAATACAATTAAAATATAAAACTATATATTTATAACCAAATAAGTGAATAGAATGAACTAAATAAAATCTTAATAATAATAATAAACAAGATTTAATATATAATTTATATTTACTAAATATTAAATATTAATATTAATTTCGTATTCATCAAATAATAATATAAATTTTGCAATATTGACAAAATAACAAAGTAATTAGAAAACAAATATAGTAATAAATAAAATTCAGAAAAACAACTATTCAATAAAAACAATATAAAATAGAATAGCAATCATCCTAATCAATAAATAAAGTTAAGTAAACTGCTGGTGTCAGAGTTTGTCCCCTCACAAAAGACAGTGATATTCAGTAATATAATCAAAACTAATCATCACTTAGCACCGATTGAAGGGAGACATCAAAAGAATACTGATAAGTACTTTATCAAACCCATTGGCTAGTTAATCAAATACTTGATTATATTAATCAAGTAACTACTATTTACAAATGATCATGAAAGAGTTCGACTAGTCATATATAATAATCATACTGATAGCAATCGATGATTATCTGGTAATTAAAGAAGTTATTAGATAGCGTTTTATCAACAGTGATCACTATAATTAATACAGAAACTCATGAAGATCTCTTAGGTATTGATCATACACAGTGATGGACGAAGATTAGTAGGTTACAATTCAAAGATATGATATGGCAGATGGATAGAGATGGCTAATCAATAATGTCAATGATCCTACCAATCTTAAATGGTTAAGGAGGTGCAGTTTGAGAACATAAATAGATTCAGATTAACATCTAGCATCACTAGTTATAAGACTACGATTATAACAAACACCGCTAAGGATAAGGTGATAACAAGGATCAATTAGACAACGGCCATAATGGAAGACTAATTGAGTAGTCATGAAGAGGTACGATATTAAGAAATATTAATTAATTCTTGACAAAGGATACGTCTACTCCTGATAAGATACAACCTTTCGATACCCAAGGATATTTAATGGGGGAATTGGTGTCTCTTTCATAGATAGATAATATATTGGATGGTTTTATATACGATTTCCTATCACAGTTTGAAGAACCGAGAGAAGGAATAGAATCATCACAAGATCATACGAAGAAGATGATTATCTTATGCAGTTGGTATGAAAAGTAGTGAGATGCAGATTTGAATGAGAACTGCATTGGATATGATTTCAAAGGCAGCCATTATGAGATTGTTCTTTGCACTGTAGCCTTGTCAGTATAACATCAGAATGCTGCAAGATTATAATTCTCCATCTGAAATAGCAACCATATCTCTTTAAGCGATATTACTATATTAGACATTGCATGTACTAAAGTATAATATCTGAAACAGCAATACTGCAGTGAGTGATGACAGTGTCATACCTTACATTTAATATATTAAGGGATTGAATCAAAGATAATACTTCAGTCATAGTGAACTGTTGATGTGTTTTTCATGCACATGCGAACACAGAATAAAATACCAAGGTTTATCCTCTCTTGAACAAAGTTTCCCCGAATGCTGAAGATTTCGCCCAAGGATCAATCGAGGCAACTCCAAGGTTCTGGTATGCAGGGTCTCTACGTGTGGATAAGCTCTTTTGGTAGGATGTGATTTTGCTGGAATCGCAAGGGGACTTACATTCGACTGCCTGAGCGTTTAATTTGCTGGAACTTGAATCTTATCTACTGGCTGGAAGATAAAGAAATATCAAAAGATATAGGGTTTGAAGAATGTAATCTAAGACCTAGAATGCAAGAAGATGGATGAACGACTAGGTGGAGTCCTACTGGACTGGGTCTCACCATTAGGTTGAACAATCCGACACCAACTCAGTGTGATCTTCTAAGGGAATTTTGAAGATGTTCAAATTGTTACACCATCAGACACTGATCACCATTCAAGTTAATGCATGAACAATAGACGCGTAACGATTCGAGTTTAAGCTTATTTTATGCCAGTTGACCACGCAGGGCGCCCTTACAATCAACAAGAGGCTAGTGGTTTGGACTAGGCGGATTCCACGCAAGTGCATTCAATAACTTCCTTCATTCAATCTAATTAACCATCATCTCCAATGAAGATTCAACAAGAGACCATGCATATTGCAAAGAAACGACACATTTCACTATAACTTCAATGAAAATGGAGTTCATCTACAATCAAGGCAACAATTTCTTGCCTTTTCTTACTAATCTACTCTAATTGCTATTCTATTCACTATTCTAGCTACTAACTCCTAGCTATTAACCTCTATTAACCAACTATTAACCTTTACAAATGAAGAGCCAGAGCTTTATATAGGGAGCTCTTTTCAATTCAATGGCTCAGATTGATTTAGAATCAATGGCTAGGATTACAAGATGAAAACCCTAATTAGGGTTTGTTACAACAAACTCCTTTAGCCAATGAGAAAATTACATTCAATGCTTGAGAACCAATAGGAAGTAGGGGTAGGTGCCTTGAAGTTTGTGTCATCACTGGTGAGTCAGGTACATTGAATCTGGACATGCTGAGGTGGAGGAACAGTGACTGGGATGCCACCTTGTTTGGTACTTGCTTGTATCTCTTGATATTCGATGAGAAGCTTAACTTTGATTAACTCTTCTGAAACTATCTGCCTCTTCAACACACCCTTGCACTGGCCTTGGTTGATCTTCCTTTGTCCTTGATGTACTAGATGAATGATGTATCTCACCTTGGCTCACCTGTGTTTGATGAAGCCCCTTCACGGTCGAGTCACTCCTCCTCTAGTAGCTTACTTCGCCTTGAAATGTTTATAAGATCTTTCTTCTGATATCATGCGGTTTCTCCATATGGCAAAATGAGGTCCTTGAGGATAGCCTGGTCTATTACGTGCAACTCCTTGAACTCTTGAAGTCCTCCAACTTTGAAGCACCTTGAGTCCTCTCTCACGCATTTGAAGTGTCTTTGATGATGATGGAACTTGAATAGGTCGCCGTTGTCTGTTCTTCCTTCTAGCCCGGTCTTGTTGATTTGCAAAACAAACCAAAAGATGATAAAGTTCACAAAATATATTAATCCTAATATGGCATTTCTTACCTTAAATCATCAACACAAAGGCATTTGAATCAATTTCCCTTGAAGCTAGGAGGAAAAGACACACTTAGAAGAAATTCGCTTCTGTACCTTAGAGAGGGTCAGGAGCGAATTTGACATTTGTGTTCAAATTCATCAAGTTTACTCATTTCTACTAGCTCAAACCATGATTATAGGTCCTTAAGGCTTGGATGAGGTCATTCTTCCTTATGCAAAGTTCTTGAACCAAGGATTCTACCCAAACTGGAGGTGAGATGTAGATTTTGAAAGAATTCGCTCCTGTACCTTTGGAAGGGTTAGGAGCAAATTTGATCCTCTAAGCTCAATTCATACTCCTTTTCACTTAGCCTTGTCTTAGACTTGACCTTTCAATCCCTCTCTCCTGAAGACATCATTGATTTGACCCCCAAAAGGGCCTAAAAGAAGGATTTCGCTTTGGACCTTGGCCAAGGACAAGACCTATAATGAAATTCACTCTGGACCCTTTGGAAGGGTCAGGGGTGAAATTGGCATTTTTGGATAAATTCTTCACATTTTGTGACCACAACTCACTCAAATGCATTCCTAAGGATGCTTCCAAGTTCAATCCACCTCAATCAACGCTAGGCTTGACACAAAATTGGGAGCAAAAGAGGTTTCAAGAAAATTCGCTCTGGACCCTTTAGAAGGGTCAGGAGCGAAATTTGTGATTTAGCCTCAATTCTATCATTTCCTTTGCTCCGAATCACTTCTCAAGGCAAGACTTAACAATTCTCTCCCAACAATGCCTTAGGAATCAAGATCTTGATCTCAACAAGGAGCAAAATATAGTTTTTAGGAAATTTCGCTCTGGACCCTTTGGAAGGGTTAGGAGCGAAAATTGACATGTTAGTCTCTGTCAGGATTCATATATAGAATATAACATTTAAGTATAAGTGGAAATGTCACTTATACTTTAAGTTATATTCCATATATATTGTCAGGATGTTTGAGAGTGGTTTCGGACCTCCAGGAGTTATAATGCAAAATCTAGTTTTTGGAGGGTTCTTCAATTTTCCAGACTTAGTCAAATTTCAGGATTAGGATGACATTCCAGAAGTCAAATTTCAGGATCAGGATGACATTCCAGATTTAGCCAAATTTCAGGACATTTGAGGATTAGGATGACATTCTAGACTCCTTAAGGCGAATTCGCTCTGTCCTTGATGTAAGGGATGGGACTTAGGAGGACATTATGCATTCAACTAAGGTTTGATTTAGCAACTTGAAGTGTGACTAGATAGTACACAAAAAAACATCCTAGGAATGATCTAAATAACCCCTAATCACTCAATTGATCTGACCTCTTGAGGAGATCCACCTGACTCAATCCCTCCAATGCAAAGGCTAAGACACTAAAACGACTAACAACAAAACCAAAAGGGCTAACCCCAGAAAGCAAAAAGTGGGGGTCCCCATTTGCAATGGGGCGATGTGCGAATACGTCACAACATGAACCTAAATAAGTGCGTGGCATATTCCCCATTGTCTAAATCATGATAAGTTCTAATTCCCCAAATTAGTTTTAGATTCTTAAGTCAAATATTATTGTCTTCAAAATTAATATAATTATAATTATTGATTACAATTCTCACTTTATTTTAAAAATTGATGTCTCAGGGCAAAATCAAGACAAATCCCTAAATTTCAATCCATGGCATCATAAATTTCACCCAAACATGGGTGACCAGTATTAGCATACCTAATCATGCTCATGATGGGCTCAGAGAAATTCAAAACATATTCCACATTATCCCACCATTTCTCATTTAGGATCAATGCTCTTACTTTTTGATTTCTTTCTATGTTGGATTGCTTCCATACACTCCACAAGATGTTAATGACCATAGAACTCAAGACCTCTCGCACCTTCACAAGTTGTCTTAAGACAAGCGTGTGAGATGCAAACCGTGTTTCACCAACCTAACATGACAAAAAAATACACATCATATATCAATTATAAAAAATAAAAACTAAAAAAATTAAAAATAAAATTTAAATTAGGAATTACCTTCAACAACTCCTACTTGGAGAAGGTCCTATAAATGTCTTGTGACATATGATGATTAGTCACAAACATTTGAATCTCCTCACCCTCCACGTAGGTTTGTTTCACCCAATCAATTTGTGTGCCAATCTTTTGCATGATTAAATTGAGCGAGTGGACTGCACATGGTGTCCAAAAGATGTGACCATATGTAGCCTCCAGTAGTCCCAATTGCCCTACAATTTTTAGCATTGTCTGTTATGACTTGGACAACATTTTCAGGCCCCGCCATGTCAATGGATTCTATGAGGATATTGGCAATGAAACTTGCATCTTTCACTTGCCCCTTTAGGGCACACTGCCAATATGGCCTATTTTTAAAATCTTTCCATCCATTTGAAATGATGGACACACCTGTTTCTGGCCATGTTTCTTTGGTGACTTTCAATTGTGTCTTGTTGACGTGTTTTTTATGACAGCGTCGAACACAGAATAAAGTTGCCAACGGTCACCTTACCCTCTCTTGAACAAAGTGCGATTGCATGCTAAGATTGCAAGAAGTTCAAACAATCGACTCCAAGGTTCCTTTATGCTACGGACGTGACTCAGTTGGTTGATGTGATTGCTGGTAATCCAAGGGGCCTTACGTTTGCATCATTCTTTCACTTCTTTGTTGTGGTTGGAACTCCATCATCGGATATGGCAATTCTGCGATGCTGCTGTTTCGAATGGACTAAAATGAACTGAAAGGAAAAGGGAAAGGGTTTAGAAGGATCTAAATCTACTCCTAAGGGTAGTGATAACAATGAATAGTGCTTTGGTGGACAAATTCCAAATAAACCAAGCTCTGCTTCGCCAAGATCAACTACAACTCCGCAAGAACCGGTGCAATCTTCGGGGAATGCTAGAGGATTTTCAAATTGAGAAAGTACATTTGAATACCCAAAAAACGGTGCAATCCAAACGACCATCTACAATCGAGCTTAGCACAAATTTAGGGGGTTCAAGCTAACTTTACATTGCAACTTACAATCAGCAAGATGCAAAAAGTATGAACCATGGAAATTCATCAAACACCATTACATTCTCCATTGAAATCAAAGCACTATACTACTACTACTCTGAGTGAGGAAGGTGAAACCATGCAAGTCTTGAAAAAATAACTTAAGTGGACACCATTAGTATTATTATCTCGAAACTTGTTGCAAGAATTTCATACAAAGCTCCCTTCTTTTTACAAATGAGGGGGTCACCCCTTTATATAGGCCTCAAGCCATGATTACATGCAAAACCCTAATTAGGGTTTTCTCTAAAAATTCTCCACTCAAGATGCAACAAGGAGGGAATCTCCAATTAATAACCCATCATGCCCATATACAATTAATTCCATCCCATTACAATTAATTACATTCCAGAAGTGACCACTATGCAATGAATGTACCCTCATGCAAAAATCGCTCGTGATGCCATAAATGCACCATCTTCTGAATGTGACAGCTGCATGCAAAAGGAATATGTCATAATGCCATAAATGTGACGGCTACATGCAAAGAGATGCTTCATTAATTCAGCATCCGTTGACTCGGCTACTACTTGGCGAGAAAAAAACCCTGGAGAGAGAAAACTTCAAGAGAAGAATTTGATCCATGAAGAGTTTTCTTGAAGTTTCTCAAACTTTCCTTGCTCTGGAGGAGATTTCCAACACTTTTCAACTACCTCCTATTTTTTAGGAACTTTCCTAAAATTTAGGACCCGGGTCTAGGAGAGAGAGAATTCTCTCATGATTCCAAATCTGCAAGGATTTTCGGATTCTGATAAGATTTGGTGTCCAAAAATGGAAATTTCAAAATATTTCCTGAGGGGATTTCCGCTTTTCCATTCCTCCTTGACCCTTGGATTTTCATGCCTTAGACAATTTCCTCAGTTTTCCGGCTTGGGTGTGGAATTCACTTTGGTGAAGGAGTTTCATTATTTCCATGCCTTAGAAAATTTTCAACTTCCTGACTGGGTATGGGATTTTGACTTTGATAGAGGAAATTCATCCTTTCCATGCTCTTCCTTGACTTAGCCATTTCAACATTCTTCTCTTGGGTGCAATTTTCCTTTGGTCGAGGAATTCAATAACCTCCAAATTTTCCTTACTACTTGACTTTGGGCGCCCTCCACAGGGCTAGGGCAGAGTTTCACCATGGAGGAGGAATTCACAACCTTTTCTTTCCTCATGACACCTCAATTTTGGCGCCTTCCTCAGGATTTGGGCGGAAATTCAACATGGAGGAGGATTTCATCATTTTGTCCATTGTCCATGAGCATACTACTTTAGCGCCCTCCTTTGTTCCTAGGCGACATTTTGACTTGGCCAAGGAATTCATGATTTTCAAAGTTTTCCATGAGTCATCCATTTTAGCGCCCTCTCTCATGTCTGGGCGCTATTTCTCTTTGTGGAAGGAATTCCATTCCTTGTCCGTCTTCCCTGAGCATTCCATTTTGGTGCCCCTCCTTGGTGCTAGGGTGCATTTTGCTCTTGGTCATGGAATTCATACTTTTTCCATCTCTCCATGCATACCCTACTTTGGCACCATGCAAATGTCTTGGGCGGATTTTGCTCTTGGTCATGGAATTCATACTTTTTCCTTCCCTCCTTGAGCACTCCACTTTGGCACCCTCCCTTGGTGCAAGGGCGGAATTTTGACTATGTGGAGGAATTCACAACTTTTTTGTGAATCCTTGAGACCTTTTTAGCGCCCAAGTCCACAGTTGGGCAGAATTTCACCACTGTGGAGGATTCATGAATTTCTAAACATTTCCTGACCTGCCTCATCTAGCGCCCAATCATTTCCTTGGGCGGAATTCTTCATGCATGGAGGATTTTGATGCTTTTCACAAGTTCCAGGCTCTTCGTCAGGATATATTTATGAAATATAACATTTAAGTATAAGTTTTCTTATACTTTAAGTTATATTTCATATATATTGTCAGGATGTTTGAGAGTGGTTTCAGGTCCATAGGAATCATAATGCAAATTCTGGATTTTGGAAGATCTTTCAAGTTTTTAGACTTAGTCAAATTTCAGGCCATTTTCGGATTAGGATGACATTGGTGGATTGATGTGAATTTTTGGACTTGGATGATTTTGCATGCTTTCCTCTTCTGGAATAGGAGTTCCAAACTTAAACCATTTTTTGATCCAACTTGTCTGCCTTCTGACTCTTCCGGATTTAGAAATGGTCTTCAGGAACGTTCAGTCTTCAGCGTCTTCAGAGATATTCAACTTTTAGTGTTTTCCTATGAAGATCCTGCCAAAAATAGATTTTCCAAAATAGTAAGTGTTTCAAAATGTCAAGGTTTGGGCAAAATAGGTCAGAAAAGTACTTACTAAAAATAGAACTTATGGCAAAATTAGACCAATCTGAGACTCAGTAAAATCCCTAAAAAATAGGAACTTTCTAAAAATAGAAAGTTGCTCTGTTTTGGCTCAAATTTTATTGGGAGGTTCCTTTAAGGGTCCTGATTCCAGTTGTATGCTTAGTTTTCCAAAACCCTAACAAAAACCCCTAAAATCTAGGACTAAAGGCTGAAACCCTAAAAAAGACAAAACAGGCCCTAGACTTCATCAAATTCGCTCAAACGAAAAGCAGATTTAATCAATATGACCCCAAACACTTGCAAAGAAGAGAGACTGACGAGACTGCTGTGAAAAGACCCCAAAAACAAAGCCAAAAGACCGGAAGGGCCGAAAAAGTAGGGGGTCTCCATTTGCAATGGGGCGATGTGTGAAAACGTCACAACATGTCTCTACAAAAAGCTTTCTCCTTTGCCAATATGGTGGTCCCTAGACAAACATAATCATAAGGTGTATTGCAAAGGGTATGCACCATGTCCCGAAAGTAAGGTGATCTAACAATGTTGAAAGGAAGCCCATCACCATAAATGCAATGCCTAATGCTTTGATCTGCAATCTGTCTCATTTCATTTTTGAAGGCAGTATCCAATGGGCCTCTTTTCCGTGAAACCACAATATTCTCTAGTGCAGAAGGTGGTGGTATTGACATGAAAGGATGTGGGCCAGCTGGTCTTATGGAGCCACTGCTACTATCAAGTCTCTTCGAGCTTGACTGGCAAGAGGATGATTTGTCTTTGCTTTGCCACTTCTCCTATCAGCTTCCTCTTGTTCTCTAATATATTCCAAAACTAGAGCTTTTGGCAGCTCGTTGCCATCTGATCCCAAACAAAATTTTATTCCACATCCAAGGAGAAGCAAAGGTGACCTTTCACTCGATAGTATGAGCTGGTATACTCAGTGCCACAATGGTTACACTACGAAAGAAAACTCCCACCACTAGACATTTGCTTGATCATTGTTGTATAATGCCAAAGTGGTGAATCAACATCAATTTTAAAGGGGTTATGGGATAGTGTCCTCCTGGTATTTGACAATTAAGTTTTGACACGGTTCATACATAGAATGTGAAGAGTCACCCATGGAAGAGCAAGCATTTCATCTTTTATAACTGTTAATAATTGGATGATTAAATGCATCGTTGAAAAACTTTGCAAGTACTTGTGTCCAGAAGCCAAACAAGTACTTGCAGGTTTACAGGTCATGAGTTGTTGAAAAAACTTTCCACAATTTTTTGTGGAAACTCACTTTTCTTGCTGAAAAAATTGCCAGTCCCTGCAACTCATGAAAAACCTGGATGGTAATTTTTTTTTTTTGTAAAGTTAATTACAGAATTACATGACCAAAGTTCATAGCAAATCTGGGGCTCAAATTTTGTGTCCATAGTGAACCTGCTGTAAAATCAAAAGGCCTCTGAAATTGAAAGGTCTCTGCAAAATCCAAAAGTCTCTGGACATGGCACTATAATTGAAATTTATAAGAGAGGAGGAACTCGTTGAGGGGTAGTCACTGAGGATGCAACAACTGAGTGCTACTGTGGAAGAACCTTTGCTCTTAACAGCACTCAGAACCTGTGTATCAGAAAACAAGCGACTTTTGTTTGTATCCTGTTTCTTTAGTTTAATGTTAGCCCTGAATCCTATGGCTTATTATATTAATATATGATCTGAACAGCATATGTATGAATACAATCTGAAGATATTTCTAAATCCCTGTTTAGGCATAGTTTACTGTTCAGGTATTTCTTTCAATCAGATTTTTTGAAATTCTTGTTTAATACATCCAAAGATATTAATACCATATTTCTTTGCTTTTTCTAAAAGCGTAGTCTCATGTTTCTAAAGGATTTGATATTTGCAATGATATGTATTAGTATACTTTATAACTACATTTTGTTAATAGTATAATGAATAATCAAACCACCCTTTATGCTATTCTCTCTTCGTAACCTCGGCTGTCACTTATTATTTGTAATTTTTGATGATATTGAAAATTGAAGTTCATATGTTTTTAAATATTGAACTCTTTTAGGTCTATGATGTGTATTGAACACCAATTTTGATCTATGTATGGAAGAAATCAGTGATATGTTCCATAAATTTAGTGATTTGCATGTTTTTGAATGTCATTTAAAAAAAAATTATGTATTTTTAGATGTTTGATAGATTTGCCAAGTTTTCCTACAAGTTTTTGCTAAGTCCTGTGTTTTTTGATTTTTTGGGTTGGCTGAATAATTGCAGTCTGAGTTTTTCAACTATGTTGTATGTACATATATATGTGTAGATAGAAAGCAAGAGATGGACAAATATGTATACCAGTTAATAAAATAATTATTGTAGTTCTATATTTCCAAATTCCTATGCTTCATTTGTAAAAGTCATTCCTATTTTCTGAATTCTTGTTTAACATTTGCTTCTACAAATAACACATCCGAGTTCTAACAATTTGGATTTTTGGCCTTTGAATATTTCCTAGGATTGGGGTCACTTTTTGATGCACAAACTTGCTTGGAAGACCCCTCTCCTCCATAGAAATTAACAGAAAGGTACAGATCCATTTTTGGAAACATGTTCAGTTAATCATTAATGGCAAAAGAAAAGTTGTGTGTGATCCAAAAACATAGAAGGAATGAAACTTTTTTTGTAGACGACTTGTTGACCACTTTGAAAAACATGCAATGACTCATCATACATCACATAATGATTTTCACCTTTTTTTGTTGTGTGCTATCCCTGCTATTCATCCCCAATGATACGAAGCTAAAGCAGGCCTTGATGACTGCCATATGGCCTTATTTGTCATCTTTCTCCATTTTTCTTGTGGTTATAAAGTTGTTTGGAAGGCTAGGAATGTCAACTTTAGTGACTCTTCTCTCACTTGCGCTTATTGTCTTTACTAAACACCCAATTGACTTCCTTTTGTAACCCTAATCTTCAATATATATATTGGTACTGGTACGACTAATTTTCAAAAATAGGAGACAGGGATACTTGTAGATGCCAATTTTTTTTAATATAATTTACTAATTTCCAAAAAATATCATTACAGAGAACTTTGAAAACAAGAACAGTGGTAAAGTTTAACATTAACTTTAAAATTGAACAAAAATTAGAATTAAAATTGCTTATATTGTTGATACCATAACCAGTCTAAATTGTTTAGTGAAAGTAAGGTAATATAGGTGTTGAGCACACTCAATATTGTTGGCTAAATAGTAAAGGCAATTTCTCTTTAGACTATTACAATGACAAGAAATCAGTCCTCTCAAAAAGTCTACACTATCAGTAGATCCGATCACTGTAACTATGCATGGATTTTTGTCTTCTTGCAAAATGGTTTCCTTATTAATCATTTCCCTATGACTTTGCTTTGTTGCAAGCTTATCTTATTTATTTGCTTTACTTTTTTTCCCTTTTTATTGCATTTTGCCCTTAATTTTGTAGCAGGAGATGTCAAGTTATTGTCGGGAGACTTTGGAGACGACAGCCAAAAGCACCCTATGCGTCTAGAAGTTTCCAGAGATGTCTTTGGTCTGCAAGACGCGTCTCTAGGGGTATATATATATGTTTTAAAATTTTAATAACATATATATATATATATATATATATATATATATATATAAGCATGAATTAAGATTAGAGCATCATCTAAACAACAAAACTACCATAAACTTGAATGCCATTTAAATTTTAAAACATGCATTGTAAATATTCTTCGTTCAAACTTCAAGTTCAATATCAAGTTCATCTTCAACAATTGGAACTTTTAAGTTTTAATTATCAAATGAATTCTCCAAATCATCATCATCATCATTGACATTAAGATGTAACATTAGATGAACCACAAGCAGTGTTGGTGCCACTTGCGCTAATAGTGTGCTCACTTTCCTAGTCTTCAAATGCAATATGCTGAGAAGTGGAAGCATCCAAGTCAGTATGCCCTGGTTCTATATCCCACATCTTTGTCTCCCTTTGCTTGTAGGCATGTTCTTTGTGTGAAAGGAGATGCAAATTGGAATGCACATATACTAAGTTCTCTACTCTTTTTGAGTGCAATTTATTGTGCTTTACTGAGTGGATGAAAGAATATGTGCTCTGATTCGTTTCTGATGTAGATAATCTAGCAACCTATGAAGACAAAGTTAACAATTAAAGTTATACATTTATTAATAGAATAAAAATAAATTAAATTAAAACTTTAAATACTAAAAATAAATATTCATTAATTATTAAACTTGTGATAAAATTTTGATTGTGAGGGGCTGTAGTTGTTGGAAGAATTGGCCATGGAAGTACCACCAACTATGAGCATCCTTCCTAAACCTATCATGAAGAGCCTCAACACTTTGACCATTTGAGTGCACAAAATCTATGAACTCATTCGTAGTTGCATCTTGCAATTCATCTTCAAGGAAGAGTTTGAGGAATGCTGCCTTGTACCCTTTAGACAATTCAAAATCTTTGTGGGGCAAGCCTTCCTGACAAAGAAAGAAACTAATTGCTGTAGTATTTTGGAGTCAATGCATAGCCAAGAAGATATAACGGAGTGGTCTTCTTGTTCCATCTTTCTTCAACAATTGCATGCATTTGTTTGAGAAAAGTCTTCTCAGGGACTTACTCTTTCGCACTTATGATGCACTTCATCTTCTCAAGCATTGAGTCGATGCCATCATATATCTCTCTAATGCAAGGCCTGTCCATGTCAGTATAGCGAATTATGCTCAAAATGGTCTTAGTAAAACTAAGGAGATACACCACACGATCCCACCATGAGTCATCTAATATCTTCTACCTAATTTTTGTTGCCCTCCCAGTGCTGTTTTGCTTCCATATAGACCAATTTTGGCCAATCACTACCATATTAGAAAGAGCCTCTCTAACTTTCACAAGTCATCTCAAGAGATTGTGTTAGAGGCAAAATGGGTCTCTGCAACCTATAATAGAAATGAAAGCCAAAATGATTAAAATTTAAAAACAATCTTTAAAGAAGAATTAGAATACACAATCAAATTATGAAAATAAAAAAATGTAAAATATTATACTACTTCGCTTACTTTTAATAGCTTCAATTTTGAAAATGATCTAAATATTCCTTGAGACATGTGGTGGTTGGTGATGAACATCTGGATATCCTTAGCCTTTGCATACACCTCTTTGATCCAATCAATTTTATTCCCAATCTTTTGTAGCATAAGATTTAGTGAGTGGACTGCATGAGGTGTTCAAAACATATGTTGATATCGTTCCTCAACCAACAACCCAATAGCTCTACAATTCTTTGTGTTGTTTGTTATGACTTGAACAACGTTATAGGGTCTAACTGTCTCAATGGCTGTGATGAGAAAATTAGCAGTAAATTGTCCATCTTTTACTTGCCCCTCACAATCCATGACTCTAAAAAACATTTTCCCTTTAGGGGACACTACTATGACATTGATGAAGGGATGATTTTTTGAATCTTTCCACCCATGTGAAACAATGGACACATCTGTCTGAATCCATGAATCCTTTATGGGCTTCAATGCATTTTCAACCCCTTTGATCTCTCTTTCCAACAAGGTGCCATGCACCTTCTCATAACCTAGGTCTGTGTACCCTTTTGGAGCTTCATTAACTTTTTTCAACATCTCTTTTCAATATGGGGAGTGAACAACATTGAAAGACAACATATGAAAGCATTGTGGAACAACTGCAAGCATTCTAAACTCATCAAATATGGGGGAAAAGTAATCGTTTTGTACTTGTAGTTGAGTCTTGAGAACCCAATCACAAGTAAGCATTTGCTTGTAATCTCGAAACTTGTAATGACATGCTGTAAACCCGATTTGAGGGCAGTATTACACTTGTAGTCGGGTTTTGCAACCCTTACTACAAGTAACTTTTGAATGCACCAAATATGCAAAGGGTTATTTGGGACTTTCATCTCTTGAATCGTTTGTATGGCAAGCGAAAAAACTTATATTATCACTTGTAGTTGGGTCTACCAGACCCGACTGCAAGCGAAAATATTTTACTTGCAATTTATGAACTTGCAGTGATATATGTCAAGCTCGATTTTGAGGGGGATAGTTGACTTGTAGTCGGGTTTTGCAACCCTTACTAAGAGTTAGATGCGAATGCCAAAGATTATGAGAAGGATTTCCAACTTTGGATTGCTATTAAAAAAATGGGAAGAATCAATACTATTCACTTGTAGTCAGGTCTATCAGACCCAACTGCGAGTGATAGTGTTTACTTGCAATCGATAAACTTGCATTAAAACATAGAAAACCCGACTTGTAAGAGAAAGTATTAATACATGATCACTTCTAGTCGGGGTTTTAGAACCTGACTGCAAGTAATCATGTATTAATATTACTTGCAGTCGACATCACAAGACCCGACAACATACAAGCAAACACGTTTAAAAAAGTTGGGAAAAAACTTACGATTCACTTGTAGTCGGGTTTTGAACGATTCTTGCTGTTTGCAAAAGCTTATATTGCAACTTCAAACATTGGCGACTAATGGTTTGGGAAAAATATGTAAACAAACTGCTTGTAGTCGGGTTTGAAGAACCCGACTACAAGTAGTTACGATGATCAAAACTTGCACCGCTTAAAAATGAACCCATATTTATAAGCGACGACATCTCTCATGAATCGGGTACCATAAGACGCCAAAAATGAAGCTTTGGAAAAAACAGAGCATAATAATAGAAGCAAAACCTAAACATAAACAAGAAAGAAAAAGCAAAATGAAAGGACATACCTGAGAAAACGAATCCTTGAGAAGACAAACAAAGCTTTCAATGAAACTTTGGAGAATCAAATGAAACTTTAAATCCCTACAAGAAGCTAAATTTTTTTTCGGAGGATGAGCACTCCTTGGAGTCAAAAACCGCCGCATTACAAAGTGTTGTGATGTATTCACACATCGCCCCATTGCAAATGAGGACCCCTACTTTTTGCTTTCTAGGGTTTGTTTTCTAGGTCTTTTAGGGTTTTGTCTATTGGCCTTCGCATGATGAGTGTTGTCAAGGGGATCGCTGGATAGCAGGCTCTGCTTGAGCTAGGTTGAGTCAGTAGATGCTACAGGTTAGGGTTTCTTTGAAAGTCTTCCTTGGGGCCTAGTTTTGCTCTTATTGCTAATTGTGTCTTGCTTGGTGAGTAAGTATCATTCTTGAAGGTTCGAGCTAGGTCAAGTTGGTGAATGATGAAGTCTGGAATGTCATCTTGATCTTCAAATGCCCTGAAATTTGGCTAAGTCTGGAATGCCCTGATCCTGAAATTTGGTTAAGTCTGGAGTGGCCTGATCCTGAAATTTGACTATTGTTTGGAAAACTGAAAAATCCTCCAAAAACTAGATTTTGCAATATAACTCCTGGAGGTCCGAAACCACTCTCAAACATCTTGAAAGTATATATGGAATATAACTTAAAGTATAAGTGACATTTCCATTTCCTTATATCTTTCTTCGAAAGAAGAAAGATATAAGGAAATGGAAATGTCACTTATACTTAAATGTTATATTCCATAAAATGATCCTGACAGAGAGACCAAAATGTCAAATTTCGCTCCTGACCCTTCCAAAGGGTCCAAAGCGAATTTCGCTCTTGACCCTTCCAAAGGGTCCAGAGTGAAATTCTCCATAAGACATTCTACTTTGACCAAAACCTAGAACTAACGCATTCCCATGCTTGAATAAAGGTAAAAACGCTTGTTTGAATGAAGAAATGTGAAAATGAAGTCAAGGATCCAACCCAAAAAGTGATTTTCGCTCCTGACCCTTCCAAAGGGTCTAGAGCGAAAATCTTTGTAGCTCTCATTTCCTTTCAAATTTTGACTAAGTGTTGGTTTCTAGGGCATGTTGGGGAATGAATTGGTATGTTCTTGCCTTGAGATGGAGTTGGATGATTTTGAAGAGCAAGATTTTAGCCTAAAAGAGAATTTTGCTCCTGACCCTTCCAAAGGGTCTAGAGCGAAATTCACTATAAACCTCTTTTGCTACTTTGTTTGGGATCCAATCCTTGTTCCTTAGGTGGAGAATGATCTAAGTTTGCTTCTTGAGGTGGTTTGGAGTTGGAGAAATGGAGAATCAAGCTCAAATCATGATTTTCGCTCCTAACCCTTCCAAAGGGTCCAGAGCGAAAATCTTCATGGACCTCATTGTCTTCCTTGTTGGGCCAAGTTCTTAGTGTCCAAGGCATGTTGGAGGAAGGATAAACATATTCTTGCCTTGAGGAATGATGGAAAGCAACAAAAGATGAAATTTCAAGCCTAGAGAGGGAATTTCGCTCCTGACCCTTCCAAAGGGTCCAGAGCGAAATTCCTTGTAAACCTAGTTTTTTGACCTTGCTTAGGCTTCAATCCTTGTTCCTTGGATGAAAAATGATGAAATGTATCCTGTAAGGAAGAGTGGGATTGAAAAAATGAAGGATTTTAGCCAAGAAGGTGAGTTTCGCTCCTGACCCTTCCAAAGGGTCCAGAGCGAAATTCCTAAAATCCCTTATTTTCCTAGCAAAGTCAAGTCAAACTTGGGTTTTTGTAGCTTGGATGGGTGAGGAGAAGTGTTTTCTTGCCTTTTAAGGTGGATTCAAGTTGAAATGATGGAGGAATAAGCCTAAAACAAGATTTTCGCTCCTGACCCTTCCAAAGGGTCCAGAGCGAAAATCCTAAAACCCATCATTTTCTCCAAAATTTGTACCAAGCTATGCCTAGACCAAGGTGAGGGATGCCCTTGAGATTGTCCTTGAATTGATTGTTGTCTCAAAAAATTATGATTTTGGGCTAGAAAGGGAAATTCGCACCTGACCCTTCCAGAGGGTCCAGGGCGAAATTGTGCAAAACCTATCTTTTCCCTTAGTTTCATGCCAAATCTAGTGTGGATCATGATTAAAGAAGGCCTTAGGAATGACTCCAAATTGCCAATTATTATCAAACTTGAAGGAATTGAGTCAAAAAGTGATTTTCGCTCCTGACCCTTCCAAAGGGTCTAGAGCGAAAATCTTGAAATCACCTATTTTCCTTGCAAGTCTAGTCAAACGTTAGGTTTTTATGGCTTGGATGGGTGCGAGGAGACATGTTCTTGCCTTTTGAAGTTAATTGGTGTTGAAAATGATGGAAATTAGCCCAAACCAAGAAATTCGCTCCTGACCCTTCCAAAGGTTCCAGAGCGAAAATTCTAGGATCACCTACTTTCTTTGCAAGACAAGTTAAAATTTTGATTTTTATGGCCTAGATAGGAGTGAGGCAATGTGTCCTTAGCCTTGGAGGTGAATTGAAGTTGAAAGGATGGAGGAACATGCTCAAAACTTGAAAATCGCTCCTGACCCTTCCAAAGGGTCCAGAGCGAAAAACACTAAAACCATCCTTTTCTCCAAATTTTGTGCTAAGTCAGGCCTAGACTAGGGTGAGAGAAGCTATTTGGAATGCCTTGGAAAGATGTTTATCCACCAAAGATGCAAATTTTGAGCTAAAATTGGAATTTCGCTCCTGACCCTTCCAAAGGGTCCAGAGCGAAATTCTAGATAGGTTCTATCCCTGGCTAGTTTTTTGAGCGAATTCTCCTTTTTGAGCCTTGTGAAGATCGAACCAATGTTGCCAAGTTGAGAAGTGGGTTCAATATGGGGGATTCCAGATGAAGTGAAGTGAAGAAAGTGAAATTTAGTGTGAATAGGCAAGCAAAAAGTGAATTTCGCTCCTGACCCTTCCAAAGGGTCCAGAGTGAAATTCATCAAAGTCACTATTTCCTCTTTGTGTCAAGACAAGATTTTGATTCCTAAGGCATGAAAAGACTGGAGAGAGGTTGTTTAAGCCTTGCAAGATGAGTTGAAGTGAAGGAAAACAAGCAAAGAGAGAAATTCGCTCCTGACCCTTCCAAAGGGTTCAGGGCGAAATTCTCCAAATCAACCATTTTCCCCTTGAGTGAAGCTAAAATGTTGATACCTATGGCATGGTTGAGGCTGGGGTGAGATATTCTTGCCTTGTAGGATGAATTGAAGTAAAGGAAGTGTAAAATAAAGCCTAAAGAAGGAATTTCGCTCCTGACCCTTCCAAAGGGTCCAGAGCGAAATTCTCATTATCACCTAATTTGCCCATGTGAGAAGCTAAAAGGATGGATCCCTAGACTTTGTTGGACTAAAACAAGCATATGCTCATCTTCCGGAGGATTTTGGAGTGAAAAAATGGGGTAATTGAGGCCTAATCAAGAAAATCGCTCCTGACCCTTCCAAAGGGTCTAGGGCGAAATCCTTTGAAACTGCTATTTTTCACCTTGTTGGGGCCAGGCGAGGAGCTAATTGTGAGGTAATGTTGAAAGGAAGTCTAAATGAGCCAGGAATGCAAAATTCGCTCTTGACCCTTCTAGAGGGTCCAGGACGAAATTCTTATACGGCCTATCCCTGGAAAGAGTCTTGAACTAACTTCATTTTAATATCTTTTGTTGATGATTTAAGGTGTGAAATATTATGTTGAAATGAATTTATTATGTGTCCTTAATCATCTTTTGATTTGTTTTGCAGATGAAAGAAGATCAAGCCAAGACAAGGACGACCTTCTCTAGTCCAGCATCAACAAGGACGACCTTCTCCAATCCAGCATCAACAAGGACGGCCTTCTCCAGTCCAGCATCAACAAGGACGACCTTCTCCAATCCAGCATCAACAAGGACGGCCTTCTCTGGTCCAACATCATCAGGGACGACCTCTTCCAGTCCAGCATTCAAAGGAAAGGTACACCATCCATCCTGCACATCAAAGACAAAGGAGGTCAGAGCAAGGGTCCGTTGGAGAAGCAAACAGTTTCAGAAGAGTTAACTAAAGTTAGCTTCTCAGCATCATCAAATTGAATATCTACCAAGTTGCAAGTGTCAGACAAGGTGGCATCCCAGTCATCACTCCTCCAGTCGGATTGGTCCACCTCAGCGTGTCCAGATTCAATGTACCCGACTCCTCAAAAATGGCACAAACTTCGATGTACCTACCCCGATTATCCATTGGTCGAATATTCCAGAGAAGACATGTGTCCAAATAATGCAATTATTTCATTGGCTAGAATTGAGTTTGTTGTAACAAACCCTAATTAGGGTTTCCATTGTAAAATCTCGGCCATTGATCTCAAGTTGATCTGAGCCATCGAATTGTATTGAGGGCGTTATATAAGCCCTGGCTCCTCATTTGTAAAGGCTGATAGTTAGTCAGTAGTTAGAAGGTGAATAGTTAGAAATAGTGAATAGTCAGTTGATAGAATAGCAATTAAAGTAGAATAGAAAGAGAAGGCAAAGATTGTTGCCAAGATATTGTTGTAAAAGACTTGTAAAACTTCATTGAAGAAATGGTGAAATCTATGGGTCGATTCAACAATTTGCATGGTCTCTATACTTCTCATATTTGATTTCATGTTATTAGATGAGTGGAAGAAATGTGTTGGATTGATGGTGAAATTCGTATATCCATACTACTAGCAGTTTGTTGATTGCAGACTTGCCTTGTGTAGTCAACTGGAATCATTCAGTTTAAGCTTAACTTCAATTGTCGCTTCTTCACTGATATGCATTAGCCTGATGGTGTCTATGCCTGTAGCGATGATCTGAACATCATAAAAGTTTTCCTCCGAAGATCGCACTAACCTTGTGGAGATGGTCCTGGGATGTCAAAACAAGACTTAGTTAGAATTTCATCAAAGATCATTCATTGCTCCTACATTCTTAGTGTCAGAGTTAGATCCTTTCCTCGCCCTCATCCTTTTCCTTTTTTTCAAAAAATCTAGGCTAGTGAAATCCTGTGTTCCAGCAATGTTCAAAGCAAATCAGACGTTTAGTCATCAAGTGTAAGTCCCCTTGTGATTCCAGCAAAATCACATCATACCACAAAGAGCTTATCCACGAGTAGAGAACCTACATACAAGAACCTTGGAGTTGCCTCGATTGATCCTTCGGCAAGATCTTCAGCAGTCAGGAAACTTTGCTCAAGAGAGGATAAGATACCTCTGGGTATTTTATTCTGTGTTTGGTCGTGTACAAAATACACATCAACACAAAGGACACAAAAATTGGGCTTAAAGAAGAAGAGTTTGAAGAGCTTGGACTCTTTGTAAATGATATTCAAATTTATGTTCAAGTCTAAAGTTATATATATTATTATTCTCTTTACTGATATTTTCTGTTTCTTATGTCACAGGTTGCTGAAGATAACATTAATAATTTCAATGATACTTCAACACTTCATTTGCATATACTTATAGCCTATGCTTCACCGATCAAGGCATGCCTTTATCGGACATGTCTTTTAGACATGCCCGATCAAGATTGGTGCATAGACATCGCTTCAGTTTAATGTAAACACATTACCATGTGTTGTGCTGATAACCATCGGTCACGTCTTTTCCATTTATCATGTAACGTATAGTTACTCGATAAGTGATCGGGATAAATCAAACATAATCAATGAATTAAATGATTCGGTATTAACATGTGTTTTAGAATGATAACTATTATATGATAGCATCAATCGATGCTATCATATGATAGCTATGGTAGTTATAAGTCACAGGATACGGCGATTTTCAAGGATGAGGTTCGAATTTAATCGAATTTCAAACTTCTATAAAAAAAATCGAATTTCCTCTATAAAGCACTGCTATCTGTCTCTAAACACAACTCAGCTGGTCGTGGGTATTCTTTGTATATGCTTTGTATCTATTGGGTCATGGGTGTCTGCAACTGCTGGGTTGCCCTCGAATTTTCTCCAACAAGGGTCGTGTTGACGTGTATTTTGTACACAACCAAACACAGAATAAAATACCCAAATGCTACCTTATCCTCTCTTGATTAAAGCCTCTAAATGCTGAAGATATCGCGAAAAGGATCAATCAGGATGACTTCAAGGTTCTTCGTTGTAGGATCTCTACGTGTAGATAAGCACCAGTGGTCGTTGTAAATGCTGTTTCTTCAAGGGGTCTTACACACTTTCTGAGAAAGCTTGTCCGTGTCACTCTCTTTTGATTTCAAGAACAGGATTTTCCTAATACTAACAGATTCTCAAAAAATAGCAAAAGATAAAGGTTTCAAGGGATGAATGCTAATCTAATCCTAAGATTGACTCAATGTAGGCTAGACTTGGTAAGATTCTACTAATTTCAGTATTGCCAAGGAATTACAACTCTACTGGAATTGATGCGATCTTCTAAGGTGATTAGTGATTTTCAAATCATCAAGGACTATAGATACTATCATAAAGATACATATCAATATTTCAATGATTGAATGTTCAAGCAATCTCAATATCTCCAGTTGACCACACAAGGCATCCTTACAATTAGTAAGAAGCTAGTGGTTTGGATATGAATCTCACCAAAGATCAAGCACAACACTTAGTCCTTCAAACTTAAATACTACTTCGACTGAGAATGATTCAAGAAGATAAACAACCATGAAGATAGCCACAAGCATTGCAATAAAACACCATAACATCAATATTTTATTGATCTCAAAGCCAAATAGACAACAATTGTTCAAAATTCTCTCTTCACTACTCAATCTTGCTACACAATAACTTTCTTCTCTCTAAGCTCTTCTAATTTCTAATCTCTCTTTTTTAATCTCTAATGACAAAATGAAAATGAGTGAGGGTATATATAGCATCCTCAATTACAATGAACGGCCCAGATCAAAAGAAGATCAATGGCTGAGATTTTGACACCTAAACCCTAATTAGGGTTTGTTACAAAAAGTTCCCCTTTTAGATGAACATTATTAAATGCATAGCCAAATATTTAATTGGCACAAAAGTCGATGAAACATAGACCAATGAGAATTAAGATGCCACATCATCCTATAACAACCTTTCTTCTAGAACTTTGTTCCCTTTCCTATGCTCCTTCTTAGCATATCCAACGAATCTGGACACAATTCCTTCAATCTCAGCAATAGGAATCTCAGGAAGATTCTTCATTTGTTCCTCCAAGTGAATGACTTGATCAAAAGCTGTGAGAAGAGCCGTTTCCCATCCAGGTTCCAATTCTTTGATCTTCTCAATCAGGAGCATGGTAGTGAACATCAGGTCTCGTTGCTCATCTGTGATGACATTCTCTTCTTTGCAAAAGATGACCTTGACTCTATCCTCCAACTCTTGGATGTCCACATCTGTCTCAATCTCGATCCGCCTGCCAAGAATGGTACACAATACTTCAAACACCTTATCTTGAATTGGATGGATGATACCTTCAACTTGACTGCATTTGGTGCTGATGTCCTCAAAAAGGACCTCTTTCATCTGGAGTAGAGCTGACCACTGTAGTAGGTTATGAGTTCCTCCGTCCATTATCTTTTCTTGTGCCAGGATCCGTCTTGGTGTTTGTCTTATTACTTGCAGGACAAGAATGATAACATCTCTAGTGTGAGCGAAAGTAGCTACAGTTATCATTAGATTATGAATAATCTCGAGGACCTGGATAGCTCGATGAATTGTCTTCATCATTCTTGTTGCAAATTCAACAGCTACCGTGTGGAATTTATCAATCCAAGAGCTCATAAGCTGTACCAAGCTTTTGACCCTTTCTGCTTCGCCAACCGATTCGAGAGGAAGTGCTTGTAAAGGAGATACTGCTGGATCCTGACGTCTCAAGGGCTGATTGAGATGACTAAAATAGCCTCTCCAAGCACCTCTCTCTCTCTCAAGTTTCCTATTCTTCTCCATTTCTTCCTTAAGTTTGTCTTTAAGTGCTTCAAATGAATCGGTTGCTTCTTCCATTGCTTGTTCAGTAGTGAGTGGACCAAGCTCGAATGTTTCTAAGTCATACTCATCTGCAAGAATCTCACCTTCATACTTGTCCACTGCTAGTGTAGCTATTTGCAATTTCCTGGATCCTGTCTCATCTCTTATCACCTTGGACATCTTTGTGGCCTTCTTCTTTTCCATTACCTCTTGAGAATTTCCTAGGAGGCTTTCTAAATCAAATACATCTTCTTCCTCTTCAACCACAATCACTCTTGTCAATCTCTCTTTTAACCAATCCGGAATGGCGGATCTTGTTTCTCTAACTTGTATTTCCTTCGGCAGTGGTTCATCTTCTCGGAGGGGAGATGTCACTTCATCATCATTTCCCTGATCTTCCTGTAGCTCATCAATTCGGGGAGATTGACTTGATGAATGTTGAGGCGTCTGTCCCTTCTCTGGCTTATCATTTTGCACCATGGATTCCATAGATTCATCAACCTCAGGTACCATCTTCTCTTGACCTTCAGCTTGACTTGCCTTCTTTTCATGTCGAGAAGATGTGCTTGATGGGCGATCTCGATTGGCGTCTTGCTTCTTCTTGGAAGATTCTCTTTTCTCAGGTCTTTCTTTCCTCTTTGCGCCTCTAGGATGAGAAGTGTCCTCACTCACGCTTGCTTCTCCTTCTTCTGGCCTTGCCTCCAAAGTAAAAGTCATTGATACGTTCTGCTCTCTCAACTTCTGATGTTGTACATCCACCCATCTGCGAGTACATGATAAAACAGGGGCCATCAAAGCTCTCAAGTCCAAAACCTCAGGCTCGTTCCAATCTATCTTCACTCTTTTATCTTCTTTGTCATAGGACGACTGGAGGTATCTGCCATTATCTTGGGCTTGATCAGCTACTCTATAAACCTTGCATTTCCTGATGAAATCTAAAGGTAGCCTGGAATGCATCTTTCTTCTAACTTCTAAATCACTTGAGAGATTCATCCAAAAGTCCTCTACCTGAAACTCATGTCTGTACTTCTTACCAACTGTCTCCTCCATATAACCATGAGGGTCAAAATTCTCCCTCGAGACAAAGAATGTGAATGAATATAAAGCTAATTCCTTCTCTACATCTTCCGAGGCTTGAGTATTAGGACATTCCTCAACTGAATTCCCCAATATGATGGGCACGGGAACTCCATTTCCATGCTTGTGTCTGGATGCCTTTGCATAAGCTGCCAATTGTCTGGTCACCTCAAGTAGCACTATTCTGTCTGTCGGATATCTCAGCAACATGTAGGGAGGTGAAGGACACCCATGAACTCTGATGTATGTAAACTTTTGAAACTGGATGAACCATGCACCATACTTCTTCACAGGTTCTTGTGCATCTAAAGATAGTCGATTATGAATCCCACCTTGCAATATCCTAGTAATGTTCATCGTGAAGGTATCATTGACTAACCTGTAGTCACTTCCAGGTGGATGATGCAGATGAACATAAGAGTCACAAACCCTCACATCTTCAGGTCCTCTTCCGATCACTCCTCTGTGAGGTAGCCCTGCATACTCGAAACTCCTGATCAAGGCATATATGACATATGAGCTCATATGGAATGATTTGGTAGGCCTTAGCCTTCTCAACTGCACGTCCAGACTATTGCTAATAATTTTGGCCCAATGAAGCATTCCTTTTCCTTGGACTATCACTTGAATGAAGAAGAACATCCACTTTTCGAAGTAGAAGGCTTGAGGAGCCCCTGTAATTCGATTGAGCAAAGTTATCAAATCTCTGTACTCCTCCTGGAAGTCGATCCTATGTGGTGTGTTGGGAATCTTGTTTAGGCGAGGACGACTTTTGAGCAACCAATTCTTACTGATGAGATTCAAGCAAGTATCGGGATCATCTTCATACATTGATCTGGCTCCTTCTAGGCTCTTGTAAATCATATCTTTATGCTCTGGAAGATGAAGAGCTTCACTTATAGCTTCCTCTGAAAGGTAAGCTAAGGTGTTCCCTTCCTTGGATACGATCGACCTTGATTGTGAGTCATAGTGGCGGGCACACTCGATCATCAGCTCATGACACTTGACTGCTGGAGGGAAACCTGCCGCCTTGATGATGCCACTTTCAATTATCTTCTTCGCAACAGGTGATGGCTTGCCAATGTAGGGGACCTCTCGAAACTTCCTCACATTGAAGTTTCCTAAGTTGGTATCTCTGATATTACTCCATTTGGACACGGACCTGGTCTCCAATTCGTCATTCTTCTGATCATCCTTGATGAGAGCCGGGCGACTAGTAGATGCTCCTGCCTTTGGAGTCGCCATCTTGACACCTACACAACATTTCAAAATTAGTTCTTAAGCATTATATCTTGAAGTGTAGAAATTAAGACTCAAAAGGAAGATTTAAGATATTAATTAGGAAACTTCATGATAAATTTAGAGTTATCATTTCCTAATTAACCATGCAACACTTAAGACTTTTCTAAAAAAATGTCCAAAAAATCAAGTCTTGACCAAGGATGTTAAGATGATTTCACCATACCTCCTCTTGAGTATTAAACTCTAAGAAATGACGCAAGAAAAATGGATTTCGCTAAGCAAAGTTTAGATCAAAGCCCTCTCTTGGATGAATTGCGCCTCCTTTAGCCTTGAAAAGAATAAACTCCACTTCTTTAGCTTTCAACACTTGAAAGAAATTCGCTCCAAACCAGCTCTATTTCGCACCTCCAATTAGCTCTCCAATTTTGCACTTAAAAGGATGATTGAATGAATGATTAAACTTGATCAAAGCATCCCTATTATATAGAGCGCTTACCCCTTACTTCCCCTAGGCCGACTTGATGAAAAGGAGGTAAAAAAATAAATAAAATCTCAAAAAAGGCGGGCCGACTTGAAAAATAAAAGCAAAATAATGCCTTGAGCGCTCACCAATGAATTTTAATTTAATAAAAAAATTTAGTTTTAAATACCTCCAAAGTAAAATTTCGATTTTCTCAAGGCTTAAAATTAATTTATTAAATGCCAAAATGCTTTTAATTTGATGCGAATTTAATTTTAATTTTCCAAATACCTCAAATTTAGCAATTTTGGCGATCTAATGCAAATTGGAGAATATCAATCTTTTAAAACAAGGCTTAATGAAGCTTGCAAATAATTTCGCCCTAGACCCTCTTTGAGGGTCAGGAGCGATTTTCCAATTTTAGCCTTGAATACTTCGCATCTTGACTTGAAAATCTCCTGGAGGGTAAATTGATATCCAGTTAAGGTGTTGCACTTCAAATTTTGACATTTTGCATGAGGAAAATAGGTGGAAATGTCAATTTCGCCCTGGACCCTCTCCAAGGGTCAGGAGCGATTTTTCATTTTTTAGCTGTAATCCACCTTAGCTTGATTGTTGACCCTTCAATGTCACTTCTAAGATCCATTTCCTTGCACTACCATGTTAATTCATCAACAATTTTGAAGGAAATAATGTCCTTAGAGGAAATTTCGCCCTAGACCCTTAGCAAGGGTCAGGAGTGATTTTCCTAATTTTGCTCAAAATTAGCATTTTTCAACGTTCAAAATCTCTTCAAGATATTTCAAATAGGTTTTCTCACTAACTTCCAAACTTTGCTCTATCCAACTTGGGAGAAAAAGTGCAATTTTGGTATTTTTCGCCCTGGACCCTCAGCAAGGGTCAGGAGCGATTTTTTAATTTTGACTACAAATCTTCACTTCCTCATCAAAACACTTTCTCACCAAGCTAGATCATGTTTAGGCCTCCAAAATAAGCAAGAAAATATCCTTCCAAATTTTTCGCCCTAGACCCTCAGCAAGGGTCAGGAGCAATTTTTGCAAATTGGGCTCAATTCTCCATCATTTTTCATTAAAACTTTATTCACCACTAGGCAATGTCCTTCCTCTAACCACTCCATCCAAATTTGCTTCGTTGTTCCAAGGTAAAATGAGAGTTTTCAACATTTTCGCCCTGGACCCTCAGCAAGGGTCAGGAGCGATTTTCCATTTTTAGCCCAAGATCATCAAGCTTTAGAGGCAAATCATCATTCATCATGCTTTTGGAGGTCTTTTCTTCTCTAGCCTAACCTTGCCTTAGCAAAATTTTGAAGGGAATATGTAGTTTTTGTGATTTTCGCCCTGGACCCTCTCCAAGGGTCAGGAGCGACCTTTTGGTTTTAGGCATACTTCTTCATCTTTTAGACTTCAAATCGCCACTAAGGCATAAAACATCATGTCCTCTTCCTATCCAAGCAAGATTTTGCCTTAATTCTTCAAATAAAGGAGAGAATCTTGGAAATTCGCTCTGGACCCTCAGCAAGGGTCAGGAGCGATTTTTGTAATTGCCTTCAAAATCTTGACTCTCCACGATCCTTTTTTACTTCAAGGCAATTTAAACATCATTTCAAGCTCATGTCTAGGCTTAGATTTGTCCAAACTCGGAGGAAAAGGTTGAATATTAAGTTTTTCGCCTTGGGCCCTCTCCAAGGGTCAGGAGCGATTTTCCAATTTTGGCTTGATTGCTTCCTCGTTGATCGTCCAAGTTATATTCAATGGGTAAAACATGCCTCCTTTCATCCGTTCCAACCATAAAAATAATATTGACCTTGCAAGAAAAATGTGCTTTTGAAAATTTCGCTCTGGGCCTTCAGAGAGGGTCAGGAGCGAATTTTATAATTGTGACCAAAATACTCCACTTTTCACCTTGAAACCTCTTTGCTAAGGAAGATGTCATCTTGTTTCATGCTATGAATAGGTTGTTGCGTTCAAGAAAAGTCAAAAAATATGCTTGTAGAGAATTTCGCTCTGGGCCCTCAGCAAGGGTTAGGAGCGAAATTACCTTTCCTGGGCAAAACTCCTTCATCTCATCATCTTCAATCAAGTCTGGATACTTTATCATGCTCCACCATGCCTTTGACATCTCAATTTGGTCAAACAAGGCCAGGAATGACTTCAATAAGAATTTTCGCCCTGGACCCTCAGCAAGGGTCAAGAGCGATTTTGATGATTTCAACAAGATCCTTCATCATTTCAAGTTAAAACTCTTTCAGGCGGGTGGAGGAAGTCATTCATTTTCCATTCATGCTCAAAACTTGGTCCCTTTCCACTGCAAAATGAGGGAAATCAAGATTTCGCCCTGGACCCTCAGCAAGGGTCAGGAGCGATTTTGCCCTTAGTGCTCAAAATTTATCAATTTTCTTGTCTTCAAAACTTCAATTGCCTTAAGTCACGTCCAATCATCCTTCCGAGAGACCCTGCACAAAACAACTTAGAAAAGTCAGTGACAAATAAGCTTTAAACCACTTTTTCGCCCTGGACCCTCAACAAGGGTCAGGAGCGAAATTACCCTTTTAGGCTAAACTGTTCAAAATTTGAGTCTCAAATCACTTCACAAGGCAAAGTTAGGTCATTTTCAAGGTCAGAAACCAGTTAGCAAGTCCATCAAAAAACAAGAAATTGTGCTTAGGATAAAGTTCGCCTTGGACCCTTAGCAAGGGTCAGGAGCGAATTCTCTGTTTCAGGCATCATCTTACTTTCCAAAAATTGATCAAAACTTACTCAGGCAAGAACACACAATTTCTCCTTCAAAAATGCTAACACTTAGTTGAAATTGGACTTTACCCTAAAAACCCTTATTAGACCTAACCTAAGACCTATTTGACTCCTTTGGAAGGCTTACCTTATTTCAACAATCTCAATTCCTCAGGAGGATACTTAACAACTTTCCAAAATTTGACTGGACTTAGCCTGAATGACGCCAAAAAGGAACCTTTAAGGTTTAGCCCTAGCCCAAGATCACTCACTCACTCAAAACCCTAAAAGAGATAGAAGAACAAGCAAAGAGAAAGCAAGAAACAAAGCAAAAAGAGGGGGTCCCCATTCTAATGGGGCGATGTGTGAAATGATCACAACAGGTCGCTATTCTGATAATTTATTAGAAGTATGCATATATTTAAAAATAAACAAAATTATCGAAGGCGAATTTTATCCGATTTTTTTTTTGAATTTTTCCCTTGTCGAATTTCATCCGATTTTCATGGCTGTTGAATTTGAATTCGAATTCGAACCTTGTGACTTAGTTAATATATATATGTATATATATAATCATGGGACCTGCACTAGTTAAAACCCACCTTCCTTTCTTTGGGATTCACCACTTGTTTAAACTTCCTGTATATCCCAGATTCATATCATGTTCCTTTCTGGCTGACATAAGAAAATTAATTTTTTATCCACTAATCAGTCCCCATCCTCCTCTCTCCTGCCATAAATTTGGCTAAAGGTTCCCAACAATTTAATTGGTTAGAGACTGAGTGAGTTAGCATTGGTGTTCGATACCAACTTAATTCCTTTAACTGAACTTGCCATGAGAACAAAAACTTCACCTTCCAAATTTGGATGTTCATTTTTATTTTCTCATTTGTTAAGCTGTATTTTTTGAATCAGCTGAACATTTAGTACTTGTGGAATTGAGTTTGTTCCAAAAAGATGAGGGATTTTTTTTGTGATGCTCAAATGAGATCACTAGTATTTAGAAGTCTTCCTTATACTCCTTATTAGAGAATGCAAAGTCATGTAGGGAAGAAAGGATTTAGTGCTTGGTTAAAAGCTAAGAGACTGGTGTGACTTGTCAACTACCAGGCTGGTCAATCCCCTGTACCTTCATTGCTCGACATGGAAGCCGAAGGGTCCTCATATAATTGGAACCAAACGGATGCCACTACTACTTGAGTATTTGGAATAAACACCATGTCTTGGCAACAACATGGCCCAAAAGTTGGGTAGTCCTTTTAAACCTAACATTGAGAGGGAGGATGATCTGAGCAGAATAGATGACCCTTGATAAACAGCATTTTAACTAAAAAGAAACCCACCTAAATGAGGGTGCCTATTAACCATGAGACAGTTTCTGTGAACAAAAAGCCCCAAAAATGATGCTTAAATAGAAAAATGAATACAAACACACTTGACAACTTATGATGAGTACAAACAATTAGCAAGTCTCAGATTAAAGTGCTTATCTTAATTTCCCCCCAAATGAAAAACCAACCTTATCCATGTGCAGTGAATCTGTGCAGCATCAACTGAGGAAAACAAAAATGAATTAAATAATGGTGTTTGTGTATCCCCAGTTTCCTCATGATTCTCACAAGGGTGACTCAGCAGTGCATCACTATTAAGTTTTAACTTATCGAGGTTAGTTTCTCTTTTTTTGTTGTCCAGCAGGATCCGATCGTCCTTATCTGGTGGAGGTTGTTCAATTAGTTTTTTGTTTCTTTGTGAAAGACAACAACAAAACTTTAATACTGTTTTTGTAGTATTGTTTATTTACTGCCTTCTGGATATTACTTTACATTTGCTTCATAGTGATATAGTTCATTATCCTTTTCCTTCATCATGTTGTTATTTGAAGCTAGTTTGTAATGAAAGCTAGAACCACTATTGTGATAATACATGTAGTTATTTCTTATCATCAGGCAGTTGTTTGTAACTCATGATTGAACTGCATGGTTGGCTTATGCACATTTTTCTGTTTTTCATCTTGCCAGGAATTCACAGCTCAAAAAATTGCTTAAGAAAAACTTTTCTCTTGGTGTGATTGGTGTTCCTATGGTGTTTTTTTTGACATAAATTAATTTTGTCTATTCATGCCTCGTTTTTGTTTCTGTAATTAACTAACGTAAGTTTTTTTAGAAATGCATGAGAGGCGATTAGTTTTCCTCAGAGTGGGTATCCAAATAAAATTTAAATGAACACAAATATGTAGTTCTGGACAATGTTTCTGGTCATGAGCTTCACATTCCATCATCCAAAACTGGGAATTTTTGTAAGGTTGTTGATTTATAGTACAAGCAACTATTCGAAAATGTAAGGGGGTGCTCTTTAAATCTTGAAAGTGCTTTTTTGGCTGACAATAGTATTGTATTTATTTTTAAGGTTCACGATTTGCAAAAAGGAGTTCTAGTTGGATTTTGCTGAATAATATGCTTACAAACCAAGACACTGCTCCGCCATCCAGGAAAGCTTGCAAGATGAATTCCTGGAATTTGCTGTCACTTGGCATCAAGTTCCATGAACAGTGATGGTGGTGTAAAAGGTCTTTACTAGGAAGAGGTGAGTTTCAGGAATATTTTTATCATGAAAATCTGAGGGATATACTGTTTGCTTGGGAAAATTTGTTATATGGTAGATTCTAACACATTGTTAAGAAATATTTGCATACTTATTTGTTTTTAAAGAGAGTTCTGGATTGGTGAAGCATATCTGTATCATTTTAGATGGCAATGTTTGAAATTTTTGTGATTTCAATTGCCATAAAAATGCAGGTTGCATTCTCTTTACACTTGTTGCCAATGCAATGCAGATCCACAATGACTTATCAAGATGCAATACAAGGAGGACCAAACATCGTGGATGAGAATCTCTCTCCAAAAGCTCTCTTTTTGTTGCAGAAGATTTTTTTCCAGCCTTAATGAGTAATGAGGTCAAGTGGAGAGTTTATAAAGTCACCAGGTATGAAGTATATTCTGTAGAGTACCTTTGCAGTTTATCATTAAATCAGCCAATTCTTCTTGTAAAAGTTTCATAAAAATTCTTAGCAGCCTTCTTCATCAGCAGTCTGAACTTTGAAGCCCTCTTGTCGCTAGCAAAAGGAGCACTACCAAATTGATTGTGTGGAGTACATGTTTCAGTACAACATCAACCTGTCCAACAGAACTGAAGACATGGAGAATATCTTGACCTCTTAGCATCAAAAGAGGCCACTCCAAGAACTTCAGAATGTTGATTTAGAAAAGGCACAAATGGCTAGTGCTTCTGGTGAGAATAGTTATCTTCCATATCACTTATGAAAAACTTTGTTCAAACACACTCCATAGAGTTCCAACACAGGATGGAAAATTGAATAACGTAGCAATGCTGCAAACAAGTCCCTGCTAATTAATTTGGGATTTTTTTTGTTCACCACTGTCTTATTACTCTACATAATCTTACTGAGATGTTTTCTTAAAATTTAAAATATCGGCAGTCTTTGGTGTTTCCTTTAATGCTGTCATGTTATTTCTGCCGTCTTGCTACTTTTACTTTTGATTTACTCACCATTATCATTCAGGTTTGTGTCTTTGCACCTTAACCCCCAATGGGCTATGGTATTTTGTAAAAGCAACCTTGTTTTATCAATAGAATTAAATCTTTTATCAAAAACATGTAAAATCAGCTATTTATTGATTTTGACTTGTGATGGTGAACTGCATAAAATTTTGGACATTGCTCGTAAGTACTCTGCTGACAAGGGGTGAACTCATATTCAATGAAAATCTTTTGAATTTCATTAGAGCTCTTGATAAATACATGGAAATTCAGAAACTGATGCATTTGAAGGCAGCAGCCCTAACTTTATTGGTATTTGACTCATGTTTTCTTATGGATCTCTTTACATTTTGATAAAGATACATGTAGGATATGTTTTCAACATTGAGGAAAAAAGTCTTGTATATAAACTAAGGTACATGCCGTTCATCTTAGTTCCTTGAGATAGGAGAAAGTGAAAACTATGGATGTTATTTCTAATTCAATAGTGGCATAACTTCACATGTTAAAATATTTTGTTATTGGAAACCACAAAATTGCCATATGATTCTTTCCTGAATCTAGAAAGTCCCATCTCAGAAAGCTTAACTAGTTTGTTGTTTGTTGAGGTACTTACCATCAACGTAATGCCCCTTTGAAGAGTAGCCAAGGGGATCACTTAGCCTATTCATTCCTGTAGGTTGAAGTCTGACAATTAGGGAATAAATAAAATTAATTTCTTAATATTATCTAATAAAGTAATTTTAAGGGTAACTTTATTTAATTAATCTGATAAAACAACATAAAGTGACTTAAGTGAACTATTAAAAAGGAAATATTAAAGTCACTTTATTAATTGGACTTTAATGAATTATCTAAAGCAGGAATTTGAAAAGGTTTTTGATAATATTTTACAAGTTTTTATAAAATGGTGATTTGGAGCTCATTTCTTCATGTTTGGATATTTTCTCATTTTGGATTTTGGAGAGCTTCTTGAGCAGTTGAAACCCCATGATGAAAACCCTAAGGGCATACAATTTTGGTAGTGAAACTATCTACCCTACCTATGACAATGGAGCCACTCAAGTTTCATATTGCATTTAACGTTGAAGTTTGAAATTTGTGGAGTCTTTTGTAAAGACAAATTTCAGAATTTTTTTTTGTTGAAATATTGCCTGCATGCTGGACGTCATGATAGAATAAAAAGGCAAAAAGGGAACGATTTTACTTTGTATGAGAGTTGATGGTATTGCGCTAAGAGAGGCATGAGCTATTGCTTGTAGCAAGAGACGTGGGTATCATATTTGGGGTGTAGTCATCTTCTTTTGTTGGCGTGAAACATTGTGAGGGCAGATACATCATTATGGGCAATTCCTCTTGTTTGTCTGCTACTCTCTTGATCTGTGTCGTGGGAAATAGTGAAACTAATTGTTGGAGTTTTATGCTCTTTTTGAGGATTTTTTAGAGCCTTGTGCCAATCAATATACTTGGTATGGGGTACACTCAGGGCTTGTTTTAGATTGAGATTCCTTGCTGGTGCAATTTCTAAATATTACAACCTTCCTGTTGAACATACAATGGAAGTATTTTGCTGGGTGAGGCCATGTTAGAAATTTGAATGCAAACTGGAGGTCTTTGGAATTTAAAGGGAGCTGGCATGTGAGAGTTTGATGACCCCAAGTTAGCATACAACCTGCACATTAATTCCTGTTAAAATCTGAAACATCTTGTCTGCAAAAGATTGTTGCTACAGAAATTCTAAGGAGTGTTCTGTTGGGCTGTATTAACATGTCAGAATATTATATTGTATCTCTTTATTTTGTTTTACAAACAACAAAAATAATGATGATTAAACTTTGTTATTTGCTTTATCTGCACATTGATAAATGTAGTTAAGTTCACAATAGATGTTATTCATGCAATATCATTATAAACTTTAGTAATTAGCAAGCAAGTAAATTGTGCCAAATGGTGTCGATTCATCAAAGCCCAAACAAAGAGTGGAAAAATTGTAAGGCAGTTGGTCTGGGATTTTACAGTGGTATCAGTGATTAGAGCCTACCAGCTTGTTGGGTTTGGAACAAACTTAATGTCTGAAACCTTTTAATGAATCAGGAAGGGAGGGAATATATCACTTGCATGAATAGAAGAGAAAGATGCCTCTTTAGCTCAGATTTAGAAGAAGAAAACACGGGGGATAGACATGATAGATAGGAACATCAAGTAAAGAGTGGTGTAGAGAAGTTGAAACCTCATTTTATATGGCCCTTACAAGATTGTTTGAAGGGTGGGAGGAGTAGCTTACAAGCTTGAGCTGCCAGGTAATAGCAATAATGTGTTCTATGTTTCTTGCCTCAAAAAGACACTTGGGCAACATGTCATATCATCACCCAAGCTTCCACCACTTGATGAGGAGGGCAGATTGGTTCAGGTGCCAGATGAAATTTTGGATGTCATAGAGAGGAGATTGAGCAGAGTGATTAAGGAGTATCTCATCAAATGGAGAGACTTGCTCATCAAGGATGCCACCTGGAAGGGGGAGGGTGAATAGATTCTTTAGCTTCATAATCTGCAATTGTTTAAGGGCAAGCAATTTCAGGAAGGGAGGATTGTAATGTCCCTTTCAAAAGAATAGACGAGGAGACCAGTCAGCCAATTTTATTTATGTAGGTGAAAGTTTGGTAATCAAGGAATAAATCAAATTATGTATTTTATATTATCAAATAAAGTACATTTTAAAAGTAACTTTATTTAATTAATTTGATAAAGCAATATAAAGTGACTAAAGTGAACTATTAAAAAGGAAATATTAGTGACTTCATTAATTAGATTTTAATGAATTATTTAAAGTGGGAATTTGAAAAGGTTTTCAAGAATGTTCTACGAGATTTTATAAAGGTGATTTTGGAGGTCGTTTCTTTATGCTTGGTTTATTTTTTGATTTCTGGATTTTGGAGAGCTTCTTGAGGAGTTGAAATCCTAAGACAAAAACCCTTAGGGCATATAGTTTTAGTAGTGCAACCATATACCTTGGTTGTGACGATGGAGCTAATCAAGTTTCACATTGCATTCAACATTGGAGTCTGAAATTTGTGAAGTCTTTTATAGAAAATTTAGAATGTTTTGGTATCAACCCTAAGAAGTTTTTGGTACCAGTTGACCAAGAGGTTGAGTTTTAGTGGAACTCATGGATCTAATTGACCAGATGGAAACTTTGATTTCTTAGATAGCAACAAGATAAAGTTCTATGAAGGCAAATATGATTTGAGTGCCATATTATCTTATGCTGATGTGTTAGCTAAGTATGTAAGTGTAAATAATGGAAATGTGCATACGTTTTACAAAAATCAAGATGGAAGTTGAATCCTTAGAGAATGGACAATCTTACATTCATCAATGAATATCAGAGGATAATGTAATCCCCTATATATATGGAGATTTACTTGAGTGTGGAGTGTGATTCATAAGAATAATTGCTTCAATAGTAAGGTTATTGCGACAAATTTATCGAATGTATACTTGAAGTATAATGTAGAATTTATCGAATGTATACTTGAAGTATAATGTAGATGCAATAGTAAATTACAACAATGGTCAATTGCATAGAAGATCTAGGGTGGATTGTCTAGTTATATATAAGATCCTCTCAAGAGAAAATATTTTCCCAAATTTTGGATTGTCTAGAAATTTGGGTCTTAGGCCAAATTTATATAGATGTCATCTAATTTTGATTAAATAAGCATGAGAAACGCCTAGACCCATTACAAGTCAACCATCAAGGCAAATAAAACAAATCTCATGAGAATTTTGGCCTAAGCTAGTGTAACCTTTAGTGTCGAATATTGTCACATCTAAATTCTCTATCATTCATTAGCGTGGAATTTTTTTTCTCCATACTCTAGATGCCTTTATATTTAGCTAAGAGATTTAGGAGATAATGAAATATATTTCTAAGCTTACATTTGGTAACTTGTTTCTCTTTATTAATTAACTATTGTAGTAGTTGTATGAAAATCTTAAATTCTTTGAAAAGCTCATTTTAAAATAGCATATTGGATTTCTTTGATTAGTTATGGATCTTAAAAAATGTGTAGTTGTGAGAAGTTTATTTATTCTTTGTATTGCATCTAAATGAAATTACAACTAGAGTGTTAAGATTTTATATTAGTATTAGTTTTTTGTTTTGCTTCATTCACTGTGTCTGTGTTTCTTGAAAACTTGACTTTATCACCCAATAGACCAAGGCATTGGTTATTCTCTGGTACATTGAATATCATCCTTCATTCTATGTAGACTGGGTTGGCATATGTTAATGTCCCACCAATTTACATGACTCAATAATACTACTTTGACATATATCTTTTGAGCCTAAACTTCTTGGTTTTTTTTAGAGTTATGATTTTCTAATTGTCTAGGTCATAAATGAAGTAAGAATTGATAGATGAATCAACACGTGGGAATATAACTTTAGTTAGCATCTTGTAGTTCTATTTGTAACTTGTTAGTAATCTAGTTGTTGAAAGAACTCTACAAGAACAGTAAGGCAGCATAAAAGTATTTATGGATAAAAAATAAGGACATCCTTACACAATGGGTGTGGCTAAGTTGTGTGATCTATTACTTTTTTTTTTTGAATTATCTCATAAATATTTATAGGAATACTCTCCTTGGTCATGTAGAGCCAAAAGTGTAGAAGAGTTACCCACTCTTGTCTATTCGCTCATAATTGCCTATAGGTTGATAATGAGTTTTGACTTGTTAATATAAATTAGTCTTCTTTTACCTAAGTTTAGACTTTGGAGTGCATACTTTAAAATTATAGGATACAATTTGGAGCACCAACCACATCATGACATGAGAAAATGTTAGGTTAAAATATTTAACATGTTTTTCCCCTCATTTTAAATTTTTTTTACCATTGAGATGGTCATTTGTCTCATAAACCATATATTATTGAGACAAAATATTTCATAAATCAAAGATATAAAAGTAAATCACTCTTTCACTTAAAATGATTTATTAACTTAATTAGAAAAAGATTATTTGAATTACTTTTGTTGATTAAATGACTTTGAAGTTCATAATTGCCAACAAACTATTTTTTAACTTTTATATACTACTATTTTTAGCAAGCTATTGTTTCCTTGAATGTTGGTCCAATCTTACCATACAAATAATTGTCCATTCTTTCCTTTCTGATATTTTATCCAAAACTTACCAATATCTTTTGACATTTTAAACTCTTCAAGCATACTTAATCAATTTTGTTCAACTTTTTTTTTGTCTAAAGACTTCATTATTTCTTCTACGTACATATGTTAAATTGCTTCACTGTCTAGCAGTCTTTTTAATCAAGACAAAGACAATTATGATTAGATACATTTAATTTGATATTAAAGGTCATTTGCTATTTGTTGGGCATGATCATATTTGAATAAGATTTTAATTTTGTTTTCTTTGCTTACATAGGTTCCATTTTTCTATTTTTTATTTTTTGATATATAAAATTGGCTAATGGGCCACTCCCATGGTCACACTAGGGTTTACATCAACATGTGCACAAGGCACCATAAACAATTTACATTGAGTCTAAAAAGGAACAAAACATTCCAAGACTTTTCCTATCTTTCAAACTATATCATTACATATAACCCATCAATCGAGGAGATCATCTTCTCACTTCCTCATTTTAAGTTTGTTTGTAGAGAATGGTTGAGTCTTCAGTGTCCCTCACACACTATCATTCTTCATTGTCTTGGATTTCCCAGTAGTTCTTTAGGAAGCTCACACCTACAACCACTTGATTCCTTTGTGTAAAAGTATTCAAATTTATGTTCAAAAGTGGAATGTTAAGGATTTTGTCTTTCTTTTAATTCCTTAGACAATATTCAATGCTATTAATGTATGCTCTCTAGTTATTCTGATTATGAACTGAAACTTCTTTGTTTGCAGGTGGCTGTAGATAATATTTTTTGATTTCAATATTTCTCTAGCATTCTTCATGGCACATATATATAGGCATTGCCTTGTAAGATCAAGGCATGCCTTGACCGGACATGTCTCATGACATGTCCGATCAAGGGTGGTGCCTCTTCATAATGCAAACCGACAACTATCGGTTAATATAAATGCCGATACATAACAAATGATAATCGATGCCAATCGGTTTGTGATTTAATGCGGTTTGATTATCATTGTAACCGATAATGAATCGGTTAATTGCCAACAAACTATTTTTTAACTTTTATATACTACTATTTTCAGCAAGCTATTGTTTCCTTGAATGTTGGTCCAATCCTACCGTACAAATAATTGTCCATTCTTTCCTTTCTGATATTTTATCCAAAACTTACCAATATCTTTTGACATTTTAAACTCTTCAAGCATACTTAATCAATTTTGTTCAACTTTTTTTTTTTTCGAAAGACTTCATTATTTCTTCTAACTACATATGTTAAATTGCTTCACTTTCTAGCATTCTTTTTAATCAAGACAAAGATAATTATGATTAGATACATTTAATTTGATATTAAAGGTCATTTGCTATTTGTTGGGCATGATCATATTTGAATAAGATTTTAATTTTTTCTTTGCTTACATAGGTTCCATTTTTCTATTTTCTATTTTTTGATATATAAAATTGGCTAATGGGCCACTCCCATGGTCACACTAGGGTTTACATCAACATGTGCCCAAGGCACCATAAGCAATTTACATTGAGTCTGAAAAGGAACAAAACATTCCAAGACTTTTCCTATCTTTCAAACTATATCATTACATATAACCCATCAGTCGAGGAGATCATCTTCTCACTTCCTCATTTTAAGTTTGTTTGTAGAGAAAGGTTGAGTCTTCAGTGTCCCTCACACACTATCATTGCTCATTGTCTTGGATTTCCCAGTAGTTCTTTAGGAAGCTCACACCTACAACCACTTGATTCCTTTGTGTAAAAGTATTCAAATTTATGTTCAAAAGTGGAATGTTAAGGATTTTGTCTTTCTTTTAATTCCTTAGACAATATTCAATGCTATTAATGTATGCTCTCTAGTTATTTCTAATTATGAACTGAAACTTCTTTGTTTGCAGGTGGCTGTAGATAATATTTTTTGATTTCAATATTTCTCCAGCATTCTTCACGACACATATATATAGGCATTGCCTTGTAAGATCAAGGCATGCCTTGACCGGACATGTCTCATGACATGTTTGATCAAGGGTGGTGCCTCTTCATAATGCAAACCGATAACTATCGGTTAATATAAATGCCGATACATAACAAATGATAATCGATGCCAATCAGTTTGTGATTTAATGCAGTTTGATTATCATTGTAACCGATAATGAATCGGTTAGTTTCTAATGCAATTTTAGTTATCATTAACCGATCACTAATTGGTTTATTCTTAATGCTATTTCATGGTAATCGATGGTAAATGTAACCCGATTATGGATCGGTATAAGAGCAAAAATATGTTAATACGATAACTATTGTAGTTATCATATGACAACACTAGTTAGTGTTGTCATATGATAACTAGAATAGATATGCAGAACCGATTACAATCACAACATATAAATGAAATCACTGCATAGCAAATACGATCATATCTCGATCGATGATAGAAATGCTTATAAAGATGATTATGATGTCTATCATTAGCATGTAGATTTACCGATAGGATAGATGATTGAATGAGAGACTTCATTTATCTCTCATTCAATCATTTATCTTACCGAAGCTACATTGTTTCAACACTCCCTCTTAGCTAGGGAAGATAAATGGAGATCTATGTAAACATTGAAATAATCATCTAATTATATAACATCACATTTCTCATAATAGAATGTATTACATGACCTCGTAATACAAAAAATCAAGTCACATATGCTCGTGACATGATGTATCACATAACACGTGATACAGAAATATATCACATCATCTTGTGATATAGAGATATCACATAACACGTGATATCAATATCACATAACACACGATACCTTGGATATAACATAATTTGAGAATATTGAATTCTCTTATATCCAACTTATGGTATGTGCACTGACATTGCGTCACATAATGTCTACCATAACATATCATGGCACATCCATAAGTCAAGATGATATCAAGTCAGCATGATATCAACATTACAAGATCGTCACCTTGTAATGTTCAGTACAAGTGTTCATTATCTAAAAAATCATCACCTCTTAGAAATGGACACAGGGGGAGGAGCCCATAAAGTCATAACACGACAAAAGAAGTTTACACATTAAACATCTTATATATTAGTACAAATTATAAAGCAAATTACAATTCAATCATACCAAGTCCTTTCCTGAAGTGTTCAACTTTTACTCTGGATAGAGGCTTGGTCAGTATGTCTGCTGTCTGGTCTCCTGTACTGATATACTGCAACTGAATCACATTCCTATCCACCATATCTCTCACATAGTGGTAAGGAATCTCTATGTGTTTGGATCTATCATGAAATACAGGGTTCACAAAGAGTTTTATACAACTCTGGTTATCACAATGAATTATAGTAGGCTTCAATGGCTCACCGAATAATCCCACAAGTAGTTTTCTAAGCCATAGAACTTCTCGTGTAACCATGGAAGCTACAATATATTCGGCCTCTGTAGAACTCTGAGCTATTGAAGACTGTTTCCTGCTAATCCAAGATATCATGGCTGAACCCAAACTGAAGCAGCATCCTGAGGTGCTTTTCCTGTCAGTAACACTTCCAACCCAATCTAAATCAGTGAACCCATGAAGATCCAAATCAACTTTCTCATACTTGAGTCCATAGTTAAGAGTACCTTGAAGGCATCTCATAATATGTTTCACAGCCATAAGATGTATCTCCTTAGGTTCACACATGAACTGGCTCAAGGCATTTACTGGATAATAGATATGAGGTTTAGTATTGACCAAGTACATTAACGATCCAATCATCTGTATGTAGAGAGTGGGATCTACCAATGGGGAATCTGCTGCTGCCTCCTTCAGTTTGTGAAGATTAGTTTCCATAGGAGAAGACATGGGTCCAAATCTCTTGAATATGTCTAAGGTGTATTTTCCTTGATTAAGCACAATACTGTCAGAGTTTCGCCAAACTTCCAATCCAAGAAAGTAATGTAGAAGGCCTAAATCCTTCATCTCAAACTCCTTTTCAAGGTCTTTCTTACATTGTCCAATAAGGTGATCTTCTCTTGTAATCAGAAGATCATCAACATATAAGATCAATATCAACATATCACATTTGACTTTCTTGAAGTATAGATTCAGATCTGCATCATTCTTTGAGAATCCCAATCCCAGAAGATAGTTGTCAATTCTTTCATACCAGGCCCTGGGAGCCTGTTTTGAACCATACAGGGCTTTCTTTAATCTGCACAAATGTGTCTCTGCTTTGTGGATCTCAAACCCTTCTGGCTGTTCTAAGTAGACTTCCTCCTCAATTTTATCATTCAAGAAAGCAGTTTTCACATCCATCTGATGGACTTTCCAACCTTTGGCTGTTGCAATGGCCAGTACTGCTCTGATTGAGATGTACCTAGCAACTGGAGCAAATGTCTCATCATAGTTTATCCCTTCTTTCTGTGAGAATCCCTGGGCAACAAATCTGGCTTTGTGTTTCTCTATGCTACCATCTGCGGCAAGTTTGATTTTGAACAACCACTTGGATGAAACAACGGATTTCCCTTTTGGCCTATGAATAATTTCACACACATCATTGTTAAGTATGGATGTATATTCTTTAGACATTGCATCTTTCCAAACTTGATGTTTAAGAGCTTCTGGTACACTAGAGGGTTTTGATTTGGAGAGATCATTCATAAGTGCTACATAGCTAGAAAATCTTTGGGGCCTCTTACTTTCTCTAAAAGTCCCTGAAGGAGATGCAAAGTCTCTTGCATCCTCCATTGTTTTGTGAGCCCATAGAGGTCTTTTCTTAGGGATTTCTTGGGGAGGAATCTATAATTCATTTTCTTTTGAACACTCCCTCTGAATCTCAGGAGTGGGATCCTCTTCTAGGTCTGGAGATGGAGCATAGATTTTAGACTCAATAGAATATTTAGCCCTTTTGAAGGCCATGTCTTCTTCAAATATAATATCTCTACTAAGTTCAGTATTGCTATGTCCAAGTACAAAAATTCTGTAAGCTTTAGAGGTTTCACTATATCCAACAAAGATTCCTTTTCTTCCAGAGGGTTCTAGTTTTGTCCCGTTCTCTTTAGGTATGTGAAAGTAAACAGAACAACCAAATATTCTAGAGTGGGTGATATCTGGCTTTATCCCGGTGAAGACTTCTTTAGGGGTCTTGTCTTCAATGTGGGAATGAGGACATCTATTTTGTATGTAAACAACAGTGTTGGAGGCTTCTGCCCAAAGGTGAGTTTCTAAGTTCTGATCAAGGAGCATGGCTTTGGCTGCTTCTACAATGTTTCTATTTTTCCTTTCAACAACCCCATTTTGTTGGGGGTTGTAAGGAACAGTGAACTCCCTCTTAATCCCAACTTCTTTACAAAATTCCCTAAAGATGTCTGAGGTATATTCCTTCCCATTATCAGTTCTTAGGACTTTTATTTTCTTTCCGGAAGAGTTTTCAGAGAGGGATTTGAATTCCTTAAATCTCTTGAGAATCTCTTCAGATTCTTTACGTTTAAGGAAGTAGATCCAGGTCTTCCTGGGAGAAGTCATCAATGAATATTACATAATAAAGGAACCCTCCTAATGATGGTACAAATATTGGCCCACATAGGTCAGAATGAACTAGTTCCAAAACATTGCTCGTTTTCCTAGAACTATTCTGAAAGGAACGCTTAGTATTTTTGCCTAGGGCACACCCCTTACATGTACCAGAATGGTATTGTTTTAACTTAGGCAAACCAATTACTAATTTTTCCATTGAACATAAAGCATGAAAGTTTAAATGACCTAATCTTCTATGCCAAATTTCATTAGAATCTGCAATCTCGTGAAGTAGGGCTAGGTTAGATTCAGTACATACCTCGCACAAATAGCCTTTTCTATATCCTAGGGTTATAGCCTTCTTGATGGAAGAGTTTTGTGGCCATAGTATAACTTTACTATTCATGAAGGTTATTCTGTACCCATCATCTTCAAGTGCAAATATGGAGATTAAATTCTTGTTGATGCCAGGTGTAAAGTGGAAAAATCGAACCCTAGTCGTTCTCCCCTCCCCAACTCCGAGGAGGGAGAAGGGAGAGTCACTAGGGTTGATGATTTTCACTTAGGAGGGACTTTACATTCAAAAGAGGGGTTGAAACCCACAAGATCCAATCCCACGCAATGCAAGATTGGATTCTATATGAGTTTCAAGGGTTGTGATAGCAAGGATACCCTCTTTTGTAAAGAATGTAGATGGAAAGATTGAACTAGGAATGCATAGAAAGTGAGAAAGATTCACTTATAAACTGAGTTAGGGATATAGGATGAAGCTGCGGACCTGGAATTAGCAGTAAAATGTCGAGATGATGCTGTCCTGCAAATTTGAGCAAAAGTTGACGGGACGATGGCACCCGGCGTGCACACGGTCCTCCGAAAAATCCGCGAAACGAAGGGGGATCTATTCGTCTCTGCACAAGGATTCCAGATCTTCAATTTCAGCCGCGTACCTGCAACCTACACACAGAAAAGCGAAGACGATTGGGGGGTTAGGGATTAGGGGTTTGCCCTTGGGTCAAACCCCGGTTTTGGAATTAACCAAGAAATGAGAAATGCTGTAAATGTAATGTAAAACAAGTACTAATACCTTGTTGTAAGGATGTTTGTATCCTTATATGCGAAGGTATAGATGTTGTTGTTTGTTGTATGTTGTATGTTGTAGCATGTAATGTGTTGTAAGTGATCTCCTCTTCAATGGTTGAATCCTTGTCTTGAATGCAACACTTAGCCTTGAATGGAGACTTAGAATGATCAATTGCTTGAAGGAATGCTTGAATGCTTGAATGTTTGAATATCGTTTTCATGTCTTGTACACATATGTCCTCCCCCCCAAATGGGAGAGGAAATGTAGTTTTTATACTTGCCAATTAGGGTTAAAAGACTGATTTTCCCGACTTTAGGCCGACCAGGAAATGTTATTTTCCAATTTGCAAACAAAAAGGCCCAAAGTCCCATAGGAGACCGGGCCCAAAATAGGGCCAGGGACTAGGGCGCTGGGCGCTCTGGTCCCACCTCCCGGGACAGCAGGGTGCAAGGAGGATCAGGCCAGGGTGCTGGAAAAATGCAGTTTTTGGTGTCATGAGCAAGTTTCGGGGTCTCCATTCAGGTTTAGTGTTGCGTCGCCATCGTGAAGACCCAAATGCGGTCGAAATTGCAAGTGTCGCAATTTTAGGACGCTACACCAGGAATGAATAGGACTCCAGTGAGTTGGAGAGACATGTCTGTCTTTAGCTTAATGGTGCAGGTACTGACGCCTTTCACTAGATATGCAGAGTCATCACCAATGGTTACTTCTTCATCAGTTTCTTTTAACATGGAATCCAATAATTCTCTATACCCAATGATGTGTCTTGAAGACCCACTATCAATGATCCAGGTGTTAGATTTATTGGATACTTGGCTAGAGAGGGTAGAGTAGAGTACATGCTTCTCGGAGTCATATTCTTCCCTTTTCACTTTTGCAAATGTAGCTTGTTGTTTGATTCTATCCGGACATCTTGCTGCATAGTGTCCATATTGATCACACCTAAAGCACTCAATGTGAGAGTTGTCTTTCTTGAAATGTTTCTTCTTGCTTTTCTTGTTGGAGTTGGTATTTAGAACATGGAGATCTTCTTCTATGTTTTGTTGCTTGATCCCCTTCTTATTTAACCTTGACTCCTCTTGAAGACAATATGCTCTTAGCCTATCAAATTTCAGATATTTAGCCCTTGCACTAATGCCTTGGATGAATGTTTCCCATGTACTAGGCAACCCATCTAGAGAAATGAGCGTTAGCTCTTTGCTCTGGATCTCATATCCAAGCATTGCCAGTTCATCCCTTAGGGCTGATATCCACATAATGTATTCATTGATTGACTCTCCTTTGTTCATACTTATATGATTTATTTCCATTTTTAGAGCCAGGGTTCTACTTGCGTTGTTTATCTCAAATGCACTTTTGAGTGCTTTGAACATATGGTAGGCAGTCTCATGCTTTGTTATTATTGGCATAATGTGATTTCTCACTCCATTGACTATGATCTTCATGGCTTTTTCATTTCCCTCGATCCATGCCTATTTGTCAGGTTCATTCTCAGGTTCTTTAGATTCAACTCTTACAAATGATTCAACTTTATTCTCTTTAAGAATCATCTTAATTCTGAATTTCCATGTTGAGAAATTGTCGTCTCCTTCAAGTCTATCCTCAAATCTGATAGCGTTAGCCATGGAAATGTGATGTCTATATCCTCGATTTGAACTTCTCAAATTTGAATGCCTTAGGTTCGATCAACCTTGCTCTGATACCATGTAAAAGTATTCAAATTTATGTTCAAAAGTGGAATGTTAAGGATTTTGTCTTTCTTTTAATTACTTAGTGTGTGGGAGAAAAAGCGAGACTAGGTTATCGTGCCCTAATCCTACCTTTTGACACACATTACGGAATACGAAAAAGCCTAGAGGTATCACACAATTGGCTACTTCTTTTTGTGAAAGAGAGAGCCACGAGCTACCTATTAGGATTTCTATTCCTTTGTTGTATTTGAAAGGTAAGATTATGCAAGTTCAATTCCTAACCCTAAAATGCAAGTATGAGCTAACAACAAGATTGCAGAATTGAACTTAAACAATGGAAAGCTGTAACACAAGGATAAAACAAGAATGCAGATGCGTACCCAGAGTCAAAATTTGACTGAAAATGTTCGGGACGGGGGCGCGGGCGCCACTGTCCTGATTCTGTCCCGGAACTGCACCTGAAACTGCTGTTTTGCACTCTGGAAAACTGTCTGAAATGCTGTCCGTCAGGAGGACCAGGGCGCCCAGCGCCTCTGTCCCAGGGACTAGGGCACCCAGTGCCCCTGTCCTGGCAGGACTAGGGCGCCCCACGCCCCTGTCCTGGTATTCTGCTCTGCAATTTGGTGTGGGGTGCTGTCTCGACCTGCTTTTCCCGGATCTGCAACCTGCGGCGTCATCCGAGTCTCGAAACCTACACTTGTATCTGAAAAAGGTGTTTGGGCGGCTATATAGGGTTTTGCCTTAGTCAAACCCCTGCTTCGGTGATTTCCACCTCCACGAATAGCCAAGTTGTATTGTAAAAGTAATGTGTGTGCAGACCTTGTGTGTGTGCAAGATCTAAAATGCAAGTAAGCAAACTAGAGCAACCTAGAAAGTAAACCCTAATTGCTTGTAAATGATAATGTAAATTCTCTAAATCAAGATGCAAAGTGATTTAAAGCATGGATAAATGATATATTGAAGCTTATGCAAAGACATGAAAACAACATGAAATCATACCCAACCCCCAAGGGAGAGGTACAAGCCAATCTTCAGTCGGTAATCTCTTATTGTTCTTCAATGTCTTCCAAGCCCTAAATGGATGAATGGATTTGATAAATGCTTGATAGAGGGATGTTGAATGTTGTTGAAGTCTTCAAAGATCTGCTCTTTCGCTGCATATGAGGTTCCTGAAAACAAAATTCGGATCCCTTCAAATGAAGAAAGAGAGCTCTTATGTATGAAACCCTAGGTCGCAATTTCGTCTTTTGGCCGACCTAGAGATTGAATATCCTGCCAATTTCTTGGGGTTAAGCTTTATTTTATGATTGGATCGTGCTCCTAAAATTTCGAGAAAAATGTCCGGGACCGTGTGCACTCCGGGCGCCATGGTCCCGACAACTTTTCACCAAATTTTCAGGGCCGTCAGATATGATGATTTTAGAGAGAATCCCGAAGTTACAGGTGATTTCGAGATGTTTTGACCCCCGAAATCAAGCCCCCAAGTTCAAAATAGGACTTAATTAGGGTTTTTGATAAGATGATGTATTGGAGGAATAACATGAAAAGGGGCACACTTTAATGAAAGGGCCCGACTTTATGATGTGAAGGATGATGAAATAGGACCTTAGACCTAATTAATTTGATTAATTAAGTGCTAAAGGAGAAATGCAATGCAAAATGTAAAATGCACCAAGGCGGGTGCTAAACTAGGTGTGAAATTGTACCACCCTAGCAAGTGCGTACAATTTATGACGCTACACTTAGACAATATTCAATGCTATTAATGTATGCTCTCTAGTTATTTTTGATTATGAACTGAAACTTCTTTGTTTGCAGGTGGTTGTAGATAATATTTTTTGATTTCAATATTTCTCCAGCATTCTTCACGACACATATCTATACACATTGCCTTGTAAGATCAAGGCATGCCTTGACCAGACATGTCTCATGACATGTTCGATCAAGACATGTCTTGACCAAGGGCGATGCCTCTTCATAATGCAAACCAATAACTATCGGTTAATATAAATGCTGATACATAACAAATAATAATCGATGTCAGTGAAGGATGGAGCTGTGCATGGTGGGTGTTGTGCGTGGGCTAGGGCATCGTAGCCCTAGCTCGTGAGTGGCGTCTGCATGATGGTGCGACGGTGGGAGGGAGGTGTTTGTGTGTGTGGGTGGTGTTGCAAGAGGGGCTGGCTACAGGGTTGTGGTGGTGGAAGGAGGTGCGATGGCTGCGGGTGGTATGTGGTGCTGCAGGAGGTAGGGGCTTGGGGTTCCTACGGATACACAACCTGCTTGTGGGGAAGAGCAGTGGGGATTTGATCTGCTCGGTGGTGGAGCGTGGTGGGGGAGGTGTGTGTGTTCTTGCAGGGGGGTGTGGTGTCCTTGCCCATTTCCTTTCGGGAGGTGGGCTCTCCGAGTGGTGTTGTGTCTAGATCTGGTGGAGAGGCCTCGAAGGCAACTCTCGATATGGATTTTCAGGCTGCGGTGGGTTTGAAATATCCATCCCAAAATGTCAAGACCTTTGATAATAACCTTTTTGCCTCAGAGTTTGGGGCTAGCAGTGCTGGTGGCTCTCGAACCTCGAAGATTAATGGCTGCCTGGAGAGGTGTAGTGAGAGACCAAGGTTGATTATTCCTCCGGATATGATAGCAGAAGATGTTGATTACTTTTCAAAACATTCGATATACTGCAAGTTTTTGGGGATGAGGGTTTCTCTGTAGTTTTTGGAGAACTGGGCTCAGAGGACTTGGGCACCGGAAGAGGAAATGGAGATTATGTTACTGACAAACAACTACTTCATGGTTACTTCCAACTGCATGGAGGATCAGAGTAGGGTTTTTGAAGGAGGGTCATATTTTTACAACTAGGTGGGGTTGTTCATCAAACCTTGGCATGCAGGGTTCAACCCTTCGACGAATAGGGTCCCAGTGTGGGTTTGTTTACTGCGCTTTCCGGTGGAATGTTGTCGGGAGGATGTGCTACTTATGCTTGCTTCAGTGCTTGGGAGGCCAGTTGGAGCCTCATTGCAAACATTGGGGAGAAAGGTAATGACCTTCACTCGTATCTGTGTTGAAATTGATCTTCGTAAGCCCTTGCCAGATGCTATAGATATGTGTGCGGGTTCTTATTCTTGGGTTCGACAACTGGATTATGAGACTTTACCATTTCGATGTCGTCTGTGTCATGAGTATGGCCATTTGCAATGCAAGTCTCCTAGGTATAAACCGATGGTGCACCAACCTCAACAATCGACCCGTAACATAGATGGGGTTGACAAAGGAAAAGTCGCCATGACTAGGGAAGTTGTGGGTACTGATGGTTTTGTCCCAGTTAAGACAAAGAATAAGAATCAGGGACAAAAGAGGCACCTATAGGAGAGACAGGAGGAGGATACCTTTAACAAATTTGAAGCCCTGGACGACATTACCCAAAAGGAGGTGAACCCTGTGCTGACTCCTTTGGATCAGGGTGCATTAGGGTTGGTCAATGATAGTGTGAATTGGGACTCGACCCAGGCTCTGCAAATTGCTGGGAGTCAGCAAATGGAGATGGATCTGCCAGTAGGGGCTCAGTTGGGGACCATTTCTAGTGTTGTAGTGGAGTTGGCTGGGGGGGATGTTTCTCCTACAACTAAAAAATTGGAATTTGCTGGGGCTAAAAGTAACAAGATGGTCTTACATTTAGGTCTCCATCAGAAGGATATTAAGAAAGGATCAACGAAGAAGATTTCAAAGGTTGGCAGAAAGAAGGATTTGGAGAAGATCAAATTGATGGGGGAGAGTTTGGTTGAGTCAGGGTCAGTAAAGACTTTGGATTCTCATTTTTCCAATCCCCCGAAATGATTGTTTTATCATGGAATGTGAGGGGCTTGAATAGTGGCCCTATACAAAAAGTTGTTCGGGAATTGATAAGGAGTCATTCTCGTGATATCCTATTTTTGCAGGAGACAAAAATTTATGTGGAAAGTATGATGGATTTGGTGCCAAAGCTATGGGGGAGAAGCCAGTGTCAGTGTATTGGGGCTGTGGGCTCCTCGGGAGGGGTGGCCTGTCTTCGGAACCCTTTAAGGATTCGCCCTGTCTGGTGGGTGGCCTCCAGATCTTTGTTATCTGCGGTTGTCTCTAGTCTTGAGACTAGGGAACATATCTTGTTTACTAACATCTATGCCCCCACTGATCTTCAAGGTAAACAAAACTTATGGTCTCATATTTCTTGTATGCGAAGGTTGGTCCCTTTTCATTATTGGATTATGGCGGGCGATTTCAATACCATCCTTGAGTTGAGTGAGAAGAAGGGGGGTGTTATGCGATTGGAACCTTCTTCTTTCCTTTTTCGGGATAGTATAGCATCGTTGCATCTTGTTGACATTAAGCCTGGTAATGGTTTGTTCACCTGGAACAATAGGAGGGTGGGCGATTATTGGATTGCGGAAAGGTTGGATCGATTTCTGGTTTCTAGTTTTTGGGTTGGTGGGGGGTGGTCCACAAGCTCTGAGATTCTTGACTGGAGAGGGTCAGACTACTGGCCCATCAAGATGGTTTCTTCTTCTACTCGGGTCGCTCACTCTCCTTCATTCAAATTCCAACTTATATGGCTTCGGGATCTTGCTTTGCAAACTCTTGTAGTGGAGTGGTGGAGGAAAGGGAGGCCTACCTTTGGCACTGCTATGTACACTTTTGCCAAGCAGCTGCAATTTGTTAAGTTTCAACTTAAATAGTGGAACCATCAAGGTTTCAGGAACATTTTTCATGCTAAGAAAGCAACTCAAATAGTGTTGAATAGCATCACCAGTAAAATCAGAGAGCATGGTTTGTCTGAAGCCTTGCTCAGGGAGGAAGACAGGGCTGTCAAGGCTTTAGAGGAATGGGAGCTTAGGGAAGAAATATACTGGAAACAGAGAGCTCGTATTGATTGGCTTCAAGAGGGGGATAAGAACACTGGTTTCTTCTTCAACTCAGTGAAAACAAGAAGACATGGAAATGCCATTCCTGTTTTGGTCAATGATAGAGGTGAGCAACTTTTATCCTTGCAGGAGATCTCTAGGGAGTCTTTACATTATTTTTGGTCCCTCTTCAGTGAGGATTCTCAGGGGGAATCGGTGGAGGAGAATCAAGTTCTCGATTGCATTCCTTCTCTAGTTACTAGGGAGATGAATGAGCAACTTATGGGTCCCATTTTGTTGGAAGAACTAGAGAGGATTGTTTTTCACATGAGAAAGGGAAAGGCTCCTGGACCAGATGGGTTCCCAGTTGAATTCTTTCAAGATTTATGGGATATTATCAAACCAGACTTATGGGAAGTAGTTCAAGAGTCCCAGAGGAATAAGCAGATGCTTCGGGCTTTGAATGCGACTTTCATTGCACTTATCCCCAAGTGTGATGGGGCAGATCGGTTAGGCTAGTTCCGCCCTATCTCTCTCTGCAATGTGATTTATAAGATCATCTCTAAGCTGATAGCGGATAGGTTGAAGAAGTGTTTGGGGGATGTTATCTCTGAGGAGAAGAGCAGGTTTGTGGAAGGGCGCCAAATCTTGGATGGGGTGGTCATTGCTACAAAGACCATTCATTCTATGGCAACTTCCAAGGAAAAAGCTATGTTTATTAAGCTGGATATGGCTAAGGCTTACGATAGAGTTCGTTGGTCCTTCCTCCAGAAGATTCTCAGGGCTTTTGGCTTTGCTGACGAATGGATCCAATGGGTTATGAGTTGTGTTATGTCTACCTCTCTCTGTGGTAATCAATGGAGATCATACTAAGCTGTTTGGTGCTTCTAGGGGTCTTCGCCAGGGGGACCCCCTATCCCCTTACTTATTCATTCTTCTGGCTGAGGGTTTGGGGAGGCTGATTAAGCATAATGTGGGTATGGGTATTATTTAGGGTTGGAGTTGGGGTAATGACTTGCAGCTGTAGTCTCATTTACAGTTTGTTGATGACATGGCCCTGATGGGACTTGCTCGGATAAGAGAAACCACTAATTTGCCCAAGGTTTTGGATGTTTATCTTGCAGCCTCGGGCCAACTGATCAATGAGGATAAATCTTCTATCCTCTTCTTCAACACTCCTGGTACTATTCAAAGGAGGATTGCTCTTATCTTGAGATTCCAAGTTGGCTCTCTGCCCTTGACTTATTGGGGTATCCCTATTTCTCTCGGTAACCCTCCTAGGGAATCATGGCAGGGTATCTTGGATAAATTTCGCATGAAGGTTGAACACTAGACAAATAGATGGTTATCCTTTGCTGGGAGGGTTCAGCTGATTCAGTTGGTGGTTCAGGCTCTTTCGATTTATCGATGTATGCTACAAGTGGCTCCTAAGTGGTTTTTGAAGGGATTGGACTCTCTGGCAAGACAATTCTTATGGGCAAGCAATCTTTCCTCTTCCAAATGGAGTCTTGTTAATTAGGACTTGGTGTGTAGCCCGAAGCAGTTGGGGGAGCTTGGTTTAAGGTGGTCTATTTTATTTGGGGAGGCTCTGGTGGCTAAATTGTATTGGAGGTGGTGTGTTGAGCAGGATCGTGGCTGGGCTAGGATTTTGGCCTACAAATATATGCAAAGGATCCTGATGGAGGAAATTTCAAGATATCCACTTGAGGGAAAAGGCTCAATGATTTGGTGTACTCTCAAGAAGGGGGCTTCTCTAATTAAGGAAGGTCTCTTTTGGATTTGCAGGAGGGGGGAAGAGTTCCTATTCTGGAACGACTCTTGGGATGGATACCCCGCCATCCTTGATCAGTTTCCTAACTTTGGGAATCTTTGCCAGAGGTTTTTGGAGGTAGGGTGGTCAAGGGTGAGTGACTTCAAGGTTGTGTATAGGTGTGGGCGGCTGGAGATGGAGTAGTAGAAGGCTCCTAATGAGTGGCCGATTGTTGGGATGGAGGAAGAGTGTGCTAAGTTGCATGGCATTCTAGCGAATAGACACTGTAGTTCCCTCAAGGGTAGGGATGGACTTGCTTGGTTTCTGAATCTTAAGGGCATCTTTAATGTGGCTAGTGGTTACCAGGAACTGTTGAACTGAAGACTTGAGGGAAGAGAGGTGCACTGGTGGAAACATGTGTGGAATAATTTTTCTTGGCCGAAGTGTAACTGCTTCTCTTGGACTTTGGCTTTGAACAAATGCCTAACTTGGGACAATATTTGCAAGCGGGGATTCTTGGGGTCTTCCATTTGTGCTTTGTGTGATAATGGGGAGGAAGATTCCTCACACCTGTTCTTCAGATGCCTCTTATCTATGCTTATTTGGCACTACTGGTGGGGGGTGTGGAAGCATTCTTGTGTTCACGCGGATTCTTTGGTGGAGTTTTGGAGCAGTTTGGGTAGACCTCCTATCTCGTCCTCCTTCCTCCAGACTGTCTGGTATATTGGGCCCATTTTCATATTGTGATAGATCTGGCTTGAGAGGAACATGAGGATCTTTCGTGAGGTCAGACTGTTAGTTCAACAAGTGTGAAATAGAATCATTGTTGTGATTCGGGAGATAGTGGAAGCTAAATGTGGGGTGAATTTTCCTCTGGATAGAGATGAGGCGGATGTTGTGAGTAGGTTGGGATTGCAGGAGTTGTCTCCTGCCTCATCTTGTGTCAAGAGAGGTAGACGTACTATGAAGAAGGTTCAAAGGATGGGAAGGTGGATGCCCACTCAGGTTGAGTTTATCAAGATTAACACCGATGGCTCCTCTAGGGGTAACCCAGGCCCTGCTGGGGTTGGTGGTGTTGGTAGGAATCGTATGGGGGAGGTTGTCTTCTTCTTTTCAGTGCATAAAGGGCATCATTCTAATAATTTTATGGAGGGTTTTATAGTTCTCTATGCCCTGGAGCATGCTTGGGAGTTGGGACGAAGGAAGGTTATCTGCGAATCGGATTCACAAATTACTGTGAACTTGTTGACTGAGCAGAAGGTGAGTGGGATTCATTGGCAGCTGGCAGAGATTGTTCATCAGATTCTTCATATTAGCTCGTTAATGGAGCAGGTGTCTTTTATCCACATTCCTCATGAATGGAATAGAGCAGTTGATTATTTGGCTAAGTGGGCCTCGGAACATGGTAGTGATTGGAAAGTTGAAGGTTGGGAGCATCTCTCCTCGGATTACTGTCAAGACTTGCAAAAGATTTTTGTTGAGGACATGGATGGTTATGAAGCTGGCTGATCTTGGGTTGGGTTTGTGGTTCATTTCAAGGGCCTTGGGGCTCTGGTTCTCTTTGTAATTCTTGTGTCTGATTTTCAATAAAGTTTTTACCCCTTTATTAAAAAAAAATGATAATCGATGCCAATCGGTTTGTGATTTAATGTCGTTTGATTATCATTGTAACCAATAATGAATCGGTTAGTTTCTAATGCAATTTTAGTTTTCATTAACCGATCACTAATCGGTTTATTCTTAATGCTATTTCATGGTAATCGATGGTAAATGCAACCCGATTATGGATCGGTATAAGAGAAAAAATATGTTAATACGATAACTATTGTAGTTATCATATGACAACACTAATTAGTGTTGTCATATGATAACTAGAATAGATATGCAGAACCAATTACAATCACAACATATAAATGAAATCACTGCATAGCAAATATGATCATATCTCGATCAATGATAGGAATGCTTATAAAGATGATTATGATGTCTCTCATTAGCATGTAGATTTATCGATAGGATAGATGATTGAATGAGAGACTTCATTTATCTCTCATTCAATCATTTATCTTACCGAAGCTACATTGTTTCAACACTTTGTGTAGCTTCAACCATAGTCATGCCCTATGGTAGGAAAGAGAGTAAGGGACTATTAAACTTATAATAGATTATTTTTCAACATCTCCCTAGGTCTTGAAACCACCTCCCTACACCACAATATATGAAAAAAAAGTCATATCCACCCTCCATTTTGCCAAAACACACACCTCCATTAACTGAGTTAGTCATATCTTTGCCCTTGAACCCTAGTAGCCAAGCCAGGAAAAATAGAAGCAACATTCGAATTTGTTTTTGTATTTGTATAGTATCATCTTTAGGGTCTACATCATCATCGTTGAGCGACATTTGGAAATGTTCCTCCACCTCCTATCTGATATCCTTCCTCTAAAGACGCTCTGACACTCCCTCGTCTCCAAACCAAAAGTTGCCTTCATCATTTGTGAGCCCTTCAACATCTTAGCATTCAAATTAATAAGTCTCTTCATTAATTCACACACTTCCTTGATCACCACATTCTCCTTTCATTGGGATTTCTTGTCTCATCAATCAATAAACACTACCTCCACATTAATCACTTTTAATGCTTTCATCCCCTCTTTAGATAATATCATATCTAATTTTCTCCATACGTCATGCAAATAAAATCCACCACCTTATCAATTGCCCAATTTTCCAAGCAATGAAAAATTGCAATTCCCTCCCAATATATATGAGATATTTGAAATTCCTTTCACTCCTATAACAATTGACAAATAGGCCATAGGAATTTATTTAGTTTTCAAATAGACCTTCTTCTATATTAGATCATGTTTATGATAATTTAGGAGTCACCTTCTATGTGAACTCATTTGCAACCCCAATTTCTACACATTCTCAAAGAGAGCCATGATTCTTGAAACTTGGCCTTGTTATTGGTCTCATCCATTAATTTCTTGGTGTGTATTTCCAAAAAATTCCTCTCCCAATCTCTCACCATACACCTTTCTCATGAGGGTCCTAGCTTCCCCTGGGCAACTCTATCAAAGTTTGCTTTAATCCATCCCTCCTCCAAAGGGGCCCATCGTACCTCAACTCTAGGGTCAACTAACATATGAAGCTATTTGACTCCATGAATGGGGGGAACCTTTAAACCTAACCATCTCAATCTGATTCTTTCATCCCTTGAAGTAAAGGTATTATTTGTAAATTTCATTTGTTTGTTGCATTGTTTACCACTTCTGTTATTACACTCTCTACTTATCTAATCAATAATTCTACAATCATCTCCTTTCCTCAAAATATCCTCTAATTTATCTCTTTCCATGTTTCCTAAATAATGATGGATGTACTAACTGTCCATATACATGAAAAAACTAACCTCTTCTTCAACATTAGGCATCCCACAAACATTGCAAAAAGGCTTGATGGACACGGGGCACTCCAATTCAAGCTTTCTATTACAAAATTTCAACAAGTCACTTCTATATCATAGTGCAAAAGGAGGTGATTAGTTGTCTCTTCTTCCTTCTTGTAAATGAGGCATCTTTAGGGACCCTTGAATCCAATTTCTTTCAATCTCTCCCTTGTTAAGAATATATTTTTTAATGGTTTCCTAGGTGAAAAATCCCACCTTGGGAAGACAACTGTGATTCCAATAGAGCTATATTAGTCAATCTTACTTAATCTTGTATCCTAGTTTCACGACATAGTTCCTTGTCTTCGAGCCACACCATTTCACTTCATCTTCTCATACCAAGATTCTTGTCCTTTTCTTAAAAACTTTTATTATAGCCAACCTCTACATTTCATCTAAATCCATTTCCTCAACTAATTTTCATTGCCAAATCACCCTCTCATTTTCTTCTCTCTTCTTCACATGATCTACAACTTTCTCACCCCATTCCCTAACTATAATTTCTATAACTTGATCTAGATAACTTTGTGTCCACCCAATAATCTTGCCAAAAGGAGGCATGCTGTCCATCTTTAATGTCCCATGTGATGCTCAATTTTTATGTTCTTAGATGACATTATAAAATTCTAGATTGCTAAACGTAAAAGGGGAATTTTGGATTGTGAAAATCCTTGAACAATTCAAGGAATCTAAATATTCATTTTGCAAAATTTTAACCCATTTTTCTTTTTCTTTTTTGCACATGCTTCAAACTAACTTAGCTCCCAATGCCTCATTCAGAATTGGTTATCACCTTAGACCAACTCCCCCCATCTCTTTTGGATACCAAATTTTATCCCATGTAGTCAATGAGATCTTATATTGTTCAATGCTTCCATTCAAAAAAAAAAATTCTCATCTTTTGCTCAATCTAACCACTAATATATTGAGGGATTTTTGTACAAGACATCAACCATATCAGAATGACCAAAATTACTATTTTGAGCATCATAATTCTTCCTACAGATGCTATCCATTTTCCTTACCATGACTCTATTTTTGCATTACAACATTATAAGATGCTATTCCATAAATTAACTTTGTTTGCCCCAACAAATAATGATAGATCCAAAAATCTATCTTGTAGCTTTCCCACCTTGACTAAAATTTTGGAGATATCTCTTTATTTTTTCCTACCTTGACCAGAATTTTAGAGATATATCTTTATTTTTTCCCACCTTGATGAACAGAATTTTGGAAATATCTCTTTTTTTCTCAATTTTATATTGAAAAAGAAAATATATAATATTTGTGCCTCTATCTAGATATACCAAGTCTTATAACAATTATCTACATATTAACAAACAAAATCATCCTTCCAACATTGACTGAAACTTCCTAGCAATACAACTTTATTTCCTTATAACATTCGAAAGATATTTTTTTGAGTTTTAATCTACCTGCTCATTGATCGCCTTCCCTTTCAGCTTCGTTCTGTTTTATAACACCTTTCCTGAGCAGGTTAGTTCTTGTCGCCTTGGTGTCTTGTCGTTTCATTTGTCTGATTCCCCTTTTGCTTCCGCAGGGTTTAAGACTCTCCCATTGCTCTTTTGAAAACGGATTCTTTATAGATCAATCTCTATGTAAGCCACTCCCACTGCGTTTGTTTTTTCTTCCTCCATGTGGCCGCCTTTTCTGGAGGTTTGGTTGAATGGCTTATCTTACAAAAGGCCGTGTTTAATTGATATTTAAATGCTCTACGCGCTATTGCTGACCTCACTTTGAATCTCTCCTTCACAACTTCCACTATATAATGTTAAATCATGGTTTGCAATTCAAATCACATTCAATTCTCTGTTTTTTTCAGTTGATATCCTCCTCTTGGGAAAAATGGCAGGCTACTTGCATTTGAGCTTAAGTTTTCTGTGTGTATTTATATGCTGTTGCAGGAACCGTGTCATGGGAGGAGATCCTGATTCTTTGCAAGATTTCTGTGTTGTAGACAGGCAAGTTCAAGGTAAAGGCTGATGTCGGACGGCTTAAATCATTCACGTCAAGTTTTGATTTTTAGATTTAAAAGTGTTAAACATTTAGAATTGATTGACATTCTTTAAACTTAATATGTTGTTTAATGGATGTGGTTTAAAACTGTTTTTTTTTTTTTTTTTCTGTTTTAGCTCTCTATATATGTAGATGTGAGAGTAGTAAGGAAATAAGAATATGAATATGTGAGAGTAGTAAGGAAATTTGAATATGAATATGAATATGAACAGTTTGGGTGAACGACTTCTCTTGCAAGGACCCCAAAATGGTTTCAGCAGAGGATGACTTCTTTGGAGGGCTGGGACGAGGGATCACAAACAATGCCGTAGGCTGTAATGTAACAGTAGCCAATGTTAACCAGATTCCGGGGTTAAATAGTCTGGGAATATCGTTGGTCCGTATAGAGTACGGTGTGGGTGGAATTAATCCTCCTCACACCCATCCAAGAGCCACAGAGATCTTGGTTTTACTTGAAGGCGAAGTGGTAGTGGGATTCATGGATACAACAAACAAGATTCACAGCAAGGTGTTGAAGAAAGGAGACGTGTTTGTGTTTCCCAAGGGATTGCTACATTTCCAACACAATGTGGGTGTGCCAAATGCAGTTGCCATCGCTGGGTTGAGCAGCCTGGATCCAGGAGTTGGAATCATTGTTATTAGACTTGGCATAAGACTTGGAATCATTGTTTCTTTTAGTTGCATTTGTAACTTGTTGGTAATCTACTTGTTGAAAGAACTTTGCAAGATTAGTAAGGCAGCATAAAAGTATTTAGGGATAAATATTAAGGACATCCTTACACAATGGGAATGGGAATGGTTAAGGTGTGTGATTTTTTTTTTTAATTGTTTCATAAATATCTATAGGAATATTCTCTATGGTCATGTAGAGTCAAAAGTATAGAAGAATTATTACTCTTGTCAATTCGCTCATATTTGTGTATAGGCTAATCATGAGTTTCTGCTTGTTAGTATGAATTAGCCTTCTTTAACCTAAGTTTAGACTTTGGAGTGCATACATTAAAACTATAAGAAGTACCAAGACTGGGCATAATACATGCTTTCATATACTCCAAGTGATTCATGAATTTTCTTCATTAGTTTACATGTTTTCTTATATGATTATTGTTCAACACCAACCACATGGTGACATGAGAAAATATTGGTTTAAATAGTTAACATGTTTTTTTTTTCTATATTTTTTAATTTTTATTATTGAAATGGTCATTTGTCTCATAAATTATATATTATTGAGGTAAAATCTTTCATAAATCTATGTATTATTGAGATAAAATCTTTTTAACTACACATGTTAAATTGTTTAGTTTTCTAGTAGGTTTTTTTAATTTTAATTTTATTTTTTATATCAAGATAATTATGATTAGATATATTTAATTTGATATTAAAGGTCAATTGTTATTTATTGAGCATGATCATATTTGAATAAGATTTTAGTTTTCTTTTCTTTGCTTACATAAGTCACAATAGAATTTACATCAACATGTGCCCAAGGCACCATAAACATTTTAGAAAAAAATCTTTCAAACTATATTATTACATGTAACCCATAGATCAAGGAGATCATCTTCTCACTTCCTCATTTTAAGTGTGTTTGTGGTGAATGGTTGAGCCTCTAGTGTCCCTCACGCACTATCCTTGCTCACTATCTTGGATTTAAATTATATTAATTATTAATTATATCTAATTTAATTAAAAAACTAAATGAAAAATATTTAAATTTATGATGAGAAGTTATTTATTAATTATACTAACTTAATAAAATAACTAAATGAAAAATATTTAATTTTATGATTAGAAGTTATTAAATTATTTTTTATATATTAAAATGATTAAAAAGAAAATTGTGATTTTCAAAAGTGATTAAAAATATAATCATTTAAATTTTTTTTTTATAAAGAATATATGTACAATAATTGTTTTTTTTTTTTTTTAAATAAATATTTGTTATATAATAATTGTAATGAAATAGTTTAATTTTTTTAAATTTTATCTTATTTAATTTAAATAGTGAATCAAAATAAATAAATAATTTTCTTATTAAAGTTTATATATCTTTATAGAAATATTTACTTTATTTATTAAAAATATTAAAATAGACATTTCTTTTTTAAATATGAAGAAATCCTAAAAAATCTATCATTCTTAAAAAAAACTCCTATAGCATCAATTTTTTAAAATCCATAGTGTAGATAACTAATTTTTAAATCCGAATTTTATAAAAATCAAATTTATAACAAAAACAAAAAATAATAATCACTTTTGATTGTGTAAAAATTTGATTAATTGACCTTTAATGAATCCAATATGACTAACTTACCATCTACAAACTTTAGATGAGTGTTTCACTTTAATAATGGATCAAAGAATATAAAAAAATAATGTTTAAAATTTGTATATATATATAAAATCTTTTCATAATTTTATGTATGAAAACCTTATATTCTTAAATTTCATGTCTTTAAGTATAATTGTATGGAAGAAAAATTAGTCATAATGTGTTCGAAAGTTATCATGATTATTGTTTGTCATCCCAAGATATTAATCTAGACTAAATAATTAGGTTCAATAGAAACAAGGGGATTTTGTTGGATATAATTTGGGTCCAAGTACAAGATCAATATAACTTTAGGTTTGCCTAAGGTTTAGCTTGAACACCTTGGTTCCCTAAGCACTTGTCTAGGTCATAACCAGACATACCAATGAATAAGATTGCTTAAATATTGCCACTAAAGGAGAAGAAAATATTTCTCCATCTTTACAAAACAAGTCTCGTCTTTTTTAGTAACCATTATTCATTTTGTATGATTTATAATGTATGTGGTCTAGTCTCATTACTACCTAGCCATTCATTAATGTAGTCTCTCTCCACTATAGTACCCATCACATAGCTCTCATAGAATATAAATGTAGGTAACAAAAGGTAAGAGTGCAACAAGATCAATAACAATTGCACCTTCCAATTTAGTGTTTAAATTAAAATTATATTTTGATATTTAAAATCTTATTATATTCAAAGTTAGATCTTTTATATACAAATTAAATTTATTTGATTAATATTTAATATATTTAAGTGTACAAAAAAATGGAAGGATTCAAATTATGGATAAAAGTTGGCTATGTAATTTTTTGCCTTGATATAATTCATCAAGTGTGCTTTGTATTCAAGTTTTGTGACACATATATGGATATGAATATTGATAGAAGTATTTAATATTAAATATGTATGTTTTTTTAAACTAAAATTGGGGTAAAATTTTATTCAAACTCAAAAAGAATAAAAATCATTACACCACCATGTCATGCTCCGCTAAGTGTAACGCCTAGCCCGGGAGCTTGGAAAATAACTAATAATGCAATTTTACAGAGCAAATAATTTTTTTTTTTTAAATTAAATTTAAATTTCTAACTTCACAAATAATTATCTATTCTATGTTCATTTTAAAACACCAAAAGAAAGATTTCTATGATAAACATATATTGATAGTATGAACACATACAAAACACATAAACCCATAACATGCAAACCTTCCATTGATACACACGAATATGTTCCATCTTTTTCTTTTGAAATAACAACTCTGGAATACAAATACAATTATGCAAATTACATGTTTCTTACAACATTCTAGAATACATTACAAATTACATCATCAAGTAGACCATCTCATAACCACTATGTGAAGACTCTGAAACATAAGGAATAGGTCCACTTAGCCGCTCACATGCAAGTCCTCTAAAATATTCCCAATGGGTGGAAAAAGCTTCACCACCCAACCATGTGGAACCCGTAGGCCTACCCCTTGAGCTAGGAAATAGACACAAGGCCCCAAACCCAAATAAACAAGCTAGGTAAAACAAACATAACATGCATACTTCCAAAAGATAGAAATTACCATAACACAAGACCATCAAAGGCATCTAAAGGAGCTCCTAGAGGGTTTCACATAAAACTGACACAATAGACAACAAGGGAACACAAAGGGAAGAGTGTCATCGCATAGCCTCCACATGGGTTACCCTGGTAGTCTCTCTATATCCCGACCCCCATTCAACAACTCATGCAGAACCGTACATTCCTTTCGTGAGGACAAGGCAATGCACGATCTTTCCAACTCAACATCTCAACAGATGGACATGCCTTCCCAATCTTACCCTTTGCCTATACGAGCTCAGGAGGCATGAGTGGGGCACATAATTATCTTGTTAGTGTGTAACTCAACCCATAATTTATTAATGTTATCACTTATTATGAAACTCACCTATGAGTTACCTTGGCAACCACTTTTGGGCCCCGACCCTATAGTGAGCCACTCCCCCTAAGTGTACCTAGCTAACCTATCACCTAAGGTTCAAGCAAAATTCAATCCACAAATAAAAGAACCAACGTAGACATAAAATCAAGCTTAGCTTTCAAAACTATATTATGACTTTCATGCAAACCCAAATCTTGTAAATAAAAAATAGAACACAATCATAGATAATAAATATAATTCAATCAAACCCCATTTCCCCCTAATGATCATTTAAAATCAAATTACATTAATCAAGAGTAAAAAGAATACCTACTTGAAAACCTGTGAAAGGAAAAGAGAGGGAAGAGAATGTTGATGATGAATTCTAAACACGAAATCTTCTCAAACCAATAACCAAGTCTTCAAACAATTAAGCTCAAGAAATTCCAATCATGCTTCAAAGAAAATTTGAAGCTGCAAATTCCTGTCCTAAAATATTCTCCCAAAACTTCAAAAGAAAATAATAATAATAACCTGTTAAAATTAGGGATCACTGAGAGGGGGGGTGAATCAGTGATCTACTAGAAATCAAATCCACAAACTTAATCTTTATCCACCGGTTAGCAATGCATAACATAAAAGAACATAAACATGCAACAAAGAATCCACAACATCGAATTTTTTACATGGAAACCCAAAAAGGGAAAAACCATAGTGGGGCTGTAACCCACAATATTCATATACTATGGCCAAGAGTACATAAATATTACATAGATGGGGAATGCACTTCCATTCAGGCTCATTGCCTAGAGCTCACTGCTCAATGACAATTGCCCGGAAGGCTACAACCTTCAGGGAAGTCTCACTGACTTACAATTTGATTACAATGAGGAAATACAATGAAATGAACTCTCAAGCAACTTCCGACAATGCAAGAATGAGTTTTGGTTAAGCATTGAATCTGTGACTATCTTCTCTCTACTAAACACTCTGATTCTGTCTCGGTCAGCCACCAAATTGTCTGTAAGCAAAGTGCGCACAAGAAACTATGCTCAATCGCACCAAAACTGATCTCCACACCACTAACACACCAAAAATCAATCACCAATTCGATCTTATATATCTAGTCATAATACAAAAACAATCTCCTTCAAGTCGGCTTCAAGAAGTGTAACATGTAGCTCCAAGTCGGCTTCAATCTCGAACACAACATAGCACCGGACCAAAATTGTATAATCACACGCTTCCTAAGGATCATCCCATTCACCAAGAACACAAAATCAATCACCAAAATACCACAATCATCGGAAATCATTCCGGACCAAAATATTATCGAAATAGCCCTATCTTACCAGTTAATTGTCTACTGGTTACCTCCATCTTTCAGATAAGATGAATCACAACCGCTAGATTGAATCACCGAGAAGATTTGCCATCAATGACAACCCTAAACCATAAATCAAGCATTGAAGATCACTAGATGAGTGTCAATTACGAACAATCTCCCCCTTTGGCATTGATGGCAACACCTGTGAAAAATGTCTAAGTGTTGAAACCTGTGAAACCTATACACCATATGAAAGAATGAAAGAATTCTAAGGCTCCTCCTTAGATCAACAATCCAAAAATCTGCATCACCAGACTGTACACTCCATACACACAATCAACCTGTACAATTTTCACCTCATCTCTCCCCCTTTGACCATAACTCCAAAGATGGGGTGTACATCAAAATTGTCTGTACATATATACACATTCACCAGAGAATCAAATCTTTACATGCTTTAGTATATCTGCATATGCTAGCTTAAGGAACCCAAGATATGTGTTCCATCCTGCTCGCAACTTCTCCAAAATTGAAACAAAGTCATTCAAAACATAAGCATGAAATTCTATAGCCGCAATATCCGTAGGAGTCTCCTGAGACATGTTCTAAATGTAGTCCATTTTATGATACACTAAGGTGTACAACCGAAGACCAATTAGATTATGGATTTCACCTATCCGCCTAATTATTCACTCCTTCTCCTTCTCAAAATTCCTAATCTACTCAGTAATACCCAGAATTTGGCCTTCAATACTGCTGGTTAAGTTAGTTGTAGGATTATAGGCCCGAGAAATTTGAATTAGTTGTTCTCTGCAGTTATCTATTTGCCTGTCTATCTCAATTGTAAAATTGGTCAAAATTAGACAAGACTTATAAATTTTACTACCTTCTGCTAAGGCCTCATCAATTAGTTTAAATTCCTTATCTAGATGGGCAATGTCATTACTAATCATCTGCAAAAATGTTTGAGCTTTGGCATCTTTAAATTTTTCCATAGCCCGCCTCGTTGATGCCTTGGCCAAAGAATCAAATTGGGTGGATATATGATCAATTAAGTTTTGAAGCTTACCAAATGAACTAGCATTTGCATCAAGTTGCAGTTCTGGTACCACCTGTTGCAAAAATTTAACTGATTTTTCAATAAGTCTATTTTCTTCAGATTCTGTCTGTGCTAACTCCTGACTGGCTTGTGCTTGGAGAGCAGCAACATCAATCATCCTCTCTATCCGAGACATCTGATTGAAAGGTTTATCAAAACTGATATTAAACTACGGAAAACTCCCTTGGCTTTGAGTTTTAGCTATGTCAATTACCACAAGGATCAAAGTCTTTGTTGCCTTACTCTTTCCTTTATCCGGTTCTTCCTATTTTTCCTCTACCTTCTTCTCAGTCTCAACCTATCTGGATTTGCCTTCTTTAGGTGCCTCTTGTGCACTGGTGTCACCACTTGGTGCACCATCCTCTTCCTTTACTGATTTATCATTTCCTTTAGCAAGCTCAACCTCAACACAATCCAAAAATTGTTGCTCTGCAACATCCTGAGAATCCTCTTCCTTATTTACATCATTAACCGAAGGATTTTCTGACTGAGTGGCTTCATCTTGTGAGAGTTTCTACAAGCATGTTCTCAATAAGCAACTTCTTCCAGATTGCACTGGTTTCTCTCCTTATTTCTTCAACTCGGCCAACCATCAGGCTGCTGACTCTGTGCTTGCTCCTGAATTCCTTTTTATTCGCTAACAAAATTAATCTGTCAATTTCCTCTATAGTGATGCTGGTGCACTGATTAACCAGTTCACTCTCCTTTATTTCTCTATCCATTTGGCTAGCAGATTTTCTCCTAGCATCAATTAAATTGTACAAATCTTTTGGAAGATATTTTTGTAATTCAATCAATGCTTTACTAAATACATCCATGTACAAAATTACAACTTCTTCAATCTGCCTTTGATCCTTATCATCCATATTCTCATAATATACAAAGATGTTCTTCAATTTTCCATCTTTAATAATTTCACCAATCAACTCTTGAATAGATAAATGAGGAACAATATGATATTGTTTTTTAGAAGTCTTCATCTTACTGGATTCTATAGCTTCATCCAAGTCTGATTTTATCTTCTTTCCTCGCTTGGGCTTTCCTACTGGTACAGGATCAGACCTTGCCTTCTTCTCCTTCTGCCCTTTCTTCTCAACACCAGATTGGGGTTTTCGGATCACTCTAGCAAATTCTCCTTTGTTCGGTGCCTTAGGGATGTCTGCATCTGACCCAGTTTTAGATTGCACTGGAGAAGCTGCTACATATTCTCTTTGAGATTTCTGCTTCTTCCTCAGGACACCTTTACTTTAACTAGAGCAGGTGCAACCTTTTGTTTCTTAGCTTTTTCAACTGCATCCTGCGCAGCTCTAGCAGATCTAACTTTCTTCCGGGGATGACCTTCTTCAACAAGAATGTCCTCCACAATCTTTGTAACTTTTCTTTCTCTTGTTGGTTCGGTGAACTTAGTGTGTAACTCCATTGATTTCTCCTTGCAAGTTCCAAACCTTTCCTCTTTGGTGTCTACTGAAGCTTTTAACAAGTGTTGTGCGTAGGCATCCAAAGTGACTTCATCAACCTCATACCCCATAGGCATTATCCATACTATCTAGGGTTGAACCACTTCCATAAGACATTCATCTTTGTTCACCATAAAGCATATTGTCCCCTCATATTTCTTTACAATTTCTTTGGGGATTCTAATTCTCTGTTTCATTTTGTCTTGAAATATTTTGAAGAAATCCCACAATGCAGCATTCTGATTATCCTTGTTGCCAAGTCTATCAAGCCCTTGCTTTATCTGCTAAGCCACTAGTTCGTCAAAAGCCCACTGCACTCTACTGGTTTCGGGGATCTGATTCATGAAATAAAATGCTAGGGATATAACCAAAGAACCAAATTTAAAGACATGCTTTTTATCTTGCTTAATTTTCTTCAAATTTATCATCAGCGCCTCCAACAACACATTGCACAGGTCATAATGTGCATCTTATTTGACCATTTGGTAGGTTGCATGAATAGCGGTGTCGGATATAGAATTCAGTTGGTTAGACTGATACACCTTGTAGCCAATTACCATTGCAACAAATTTGACATCCTCCTCCTTTAATGTGGTAATCTTCATTGATCGCCCATAAAAAAAAACACTGGTTAATTTATTGACCGTAGGGTTTGTGACCTTGTGTAACCCTGGCTTATCATCGATTTGGTTCAAACAAGTTACTGCCCTAATGGCTTCTACATTGATCTTATAGGGTTGGTCTAGCCATACAAATTCAACATGGATCCTACTTAGCACATACCTCACCCATTCCTTCTCATCAAATGTAAAAAAGTTTACAAATTGTGTGAAACCCTTTCTCTGCAGCTATGCAAACTCCAGCTTGGGATTGTCGATCTCATCCATAATGCTATCAATGTACAAGTCCAAGATATCCTCAGTGTCGGTTTCCTCAATTTCACAGTGAATGTAGGCTCGCACATCATCGACATGTAAAACATTGTGCAGAATGAAAGAGAAGGCTCCAACCGGGTCTACTTCCATGGATTTGTAAGGGTGTTTCTTGAACACAAGACGAGTCTTATCCTTGACTTCAACAACCAGAGGGGTAGCAATGGAAGATGCAGATGCCATTTTAAATTCTCAGAAAGACTGAACTCATAAATTCTCTTCAAAAAATACCTTAACAAACTGACGGATGCCCTAGATCACTCGCCGGATCGCTTTTATCTCTCTGATCGCCTAAAAAACCTTGATCTCTTTGTTCTTAAGCTCAAAAAAAATTATTCACAAAGTGAACAATGAATCTCGTATTTGCCCTTTTAACTTTACAAACCCTAATTTCACTTTGAAATAAATGCGCCTCAGATATTCAACTGGATGCCCTATTCCACTACTGAATGCCAGAATCAGCCATCTGAATCCCGGATATCATCTGAAACTCGATTCCTACCATCTATAATCCATCGACTATAGATCTCATCAAGGGGTACTGTAAGATTTGCATGAGTTTTTCGCTCCCTAAGGCCAAAAGCCCTAGTTACCGGATGAAGGTTCTGCACCGGATTCAGGTACAGATCCGTTATCTGCCTTAGATTCATCCTTCTTTTCCCACATCTTGTTATGTTGAAATTTGATCTCATCCACTTTTGCCTTTCCCTTTTCATTTGATTTGTTCTTGTCAACCGGAGTACTGCAGTACTTTGCAATGTGACCGGTTTTGTTACATGCTCTGCAAACAACATTGTTCTGTATAGGTCTGAAGTTCATCTGATTTGGTCGTGTCCTGCACTGATTAGAGATATGTCCAAACACTCCAAAAGCATAACATCTCTTGTTCTGAAGGTTATTTATTACTTCTCTACACATATTTGACTTATGTCCAAAATTATTGCATACGAAACATTGACTGGTAAAGGTAGGAACATTATTCATGTTGTTCATCATATTGTTATTGTTCATCATTCTATTATTCATCCTACTTATGCATTGACTCGCCATATGACCAAACTTTTTGCAAGTAAAACATCTCCCATTGAATTTATGAGCATTAGGTTGTCTTACCAGAAGATTGTTTCTCTTCTTTTGTTCAGGTTTTGCATTGCCTTGTCCAAATCCAAAGGATTCACCTTTCTCAAATCCTAGGCCTCGCATATCCTTTCCATATCTCCGAGTTTCCAGCATCTCATCAAGCCTTGGTGAACTAGCTTTGAATTTGTCTTTGTATTCATGGGCAGTAGCAAGTTCATCCCTCAAGGTAGCAATCTATCTTTCAAGTTCTTGACCATTATTCCTTGGTTGTGTCAACTCAAGCTTCAACTGATCATTTTCATAGGTAATCTTGAAGCATTCATCAACTCTTTCCTTCAATGATTGTGCTAGATTCTCTTCATTATTCTTCCGTTCCTCAATCTCCTTAGTCAGCCTCATCACAATTGATTGCATCTCATTCTTCAAAGTAGCATTCTCTCTCTCAAGATTGTTAACTTCATCAACTTTTTCTTGGAAGTCCATGTTCTGATCTTCTTTCTCCTTCAACTTGTCCATCAATTCCTTCCTCTTTTCTCTACAGACACTTGCTTGATCCTTCATTTCACTGATCAATTCATCAACAACATTTGGGTTCTTCTTCAAGGTACATATCTCATTTCTAGCTACATCAAGATCTTCAAGTGCCACATTGAGTTGCCTCTGAAAACTAGAGTCCATTGAATCAATCTCCCAGATCTTCCTCAAGCGGTTAATCTTCCTCAGAGGAACTAGGCTCTGATACCAATTATTAGAATCAACGATCATTGAGAGGGGGGGGGGGGGGGGGGTGAATCAGTGATCTACTAGAAATCAAATTGACAAACTTAATCCTTATATCCACCGGTTAGCAATGCATAACATAAAAGAACATAAACATGCAACAAAGAATCCACAAATCCACAATACCAAAATTTTTACGTGGAAACTCAGAAAGGGAAAAACCAAGGTGAGGCTATAACCCACAATATTCATATACTATGGCCATAAGTACATAAATATTACATAGATGGGGAATGCACTTGCATTCAGGCTCACTGCCTAGAGCTCACTACTTAATTACAATTACCCGGAAGGTTACAACCTTCAGGTAAGTCTCACTGACTTACAATTTGATTACAATGAGGAAATACAATGAAATGAACTATCAAATAGCATCTGACAATGCAAGAATGAGTTCCGATTAAGCACTGAATCTCTGACTATCTTCACTTTGCTAAACACTCTGTTTTTGTCTCAGTCAGCCATTGGATTGTCTGTAAGAAAAGTGCGCACGTGAAACTGCATTCAATCGCACCAAAATTGATCTCCACACCACTAACACACCAAAAATCAATCACCATTTCGATCTTATATATCTAGTCTTAACACAAAAACAATCTCCTTCAAGTCAGCTTCAAGAAGTGTAATATGTAGCTTCAAGTCAGCTTCAATCTCGAACACAACATAGCACCGGACCAAAAGAGCATAATCACACGCTTCCTAAGGATCTTCCCATTCACCAAGAACACGAAATCAATCACCAAAATGACCGCAATCATCGAAAATCACTTCGGACCAAAACATTACCGAAATAGCCCAGTCTTACCGATTAACTATCTACCGGTTACCTCCATCTTCCGGATAAGATGAATCACGAACGCCAGATTGAATCACCAAGAAGAGTTGTCATCAATGACAACCCTAAACCATAAATCAAGCATTGAATATCACCAGATGAGTGTCGATTGCCAACATAACCTTCCAATCCATCCCCATAAATAAAACATAAATTCCTAAATAAAGCACACAAAAAGAAAAAGCCCTAAACCTAAAAATATTAAATAAATAAATAAACAATTAAATAATATTAACAAATAATAAATCACCAATTACAATTCTTTAAAAATTTAACTCCTTCTCAAAAGAATAAATAAGTAAATAACCAATTAAAATATAATTATCTATAAAATAAGACAACTAGTTCCACCTCAAAGTGAATTAAATAAATAATAAAATATCCACTTGCATAATAATTAATAAGCAATAAACAATAAATAATAGACAATAAGCAATTTAAATAATAAATAATAAATCACAACAATAAATAATAAGCAATAAATGAAACAACAATAAATAATAAACAATAGATAATATACACACGAGTTAACACTTACCAAGAGAGATTTGAATTTTGATTCAACATGACCAACGCCTCTCCTACTTCTCCCACTCGATGGGCAAATTTGCAAATTGCCTCTACATCTGTCTGCAATGGCTCCCTTCCTGGCACTACTACTGGCTGCGGTGCCACCTCTATGCTCGCATACATTGTTGCGACTGTCCTTCCTGGAGGTGTTGCGGCTAATCTCCTAGGGGATGTGTCTAGTGTTGTCATTGCCACTTTTACCCTCTTGTGTGCTAGGGATGCAGGGGCCTCAGGTTCTTTGGATGGCTTGCGTGTCCCCTCTCATTTTGTTGAGGAGGCTATCGTGGGTTCTCGAGCTTCTCTGTCTGGTAGAGTTGTTGGTGCCAATGTTGTGGGTCCTAAAGTTTCTAGACCTTCTGCAGGTGGGTGTAGCTTTTCTCGTGTGGCTAGATCTATTGCTCATCCTGCCAAGGGGATCCACCCTTTTCCTTGTACCAAGACCTCTCATGTGGTAGTATGTGGTTTGGTAGTTTCTGAGAATATTGATTACTACCAACGCACACGTTCGTATGTAGATTTACGGGTTTGTGGCCTTCTCTCCTGGATCTCCATCATTGGGTGAGTGTTTCTTGGAAACCTTTGGTTTCTTGTAGCATTGAGCTTTTCCCTTGTGCTAAAGGCTTTTTCATTGTTGCTTTTACTTCTTCCCTTGATCGTGATTTAGTGTTGGGCAAGTTGTGGGCTTGGGGAGATCACTCTCTCTCTACCAAACCCTGGACAACATCTTTTAACCCCTTTATCGACCCACTCAATGTGTGTCCAATTTGGGTTCGCCTACCTAATCTTCCTCTTCATTTTTGGGAGCACTCATGTTATGAGGCCATTGGTAACTCTATTGGCTGATTCTTGAAGGTTGATGATGCCATGTCCTCTATGGGCCATCCTACCTTTGCCTGCATTTTTATTGACATTGATATTTCCAAGGGATATAGTTCTTATAATTGGGGATAGGCCTTGGACTCAATCATTGGACTATGAGGGTCTTCCCTTTCGCTGTCGAAGGTGCTTCTCTATGGGTCACTTGGATTTGGATTGTTCTCTCTCTTGACACAAAGGCTCTGCTACTTGGTGGAAGGATGCTATTGTTGATCATTTGACGATCAATCATGTTGATACTGATGACTCCTCTCAGGCGGATGACTCCTCCTAGGATGAGGTTGTGCCTCATACTAATGTTGAAGCTCCTGTTGAACCCCTTAGTGCTACTAACTTGGCCTCCTCTGGCCCTATGACTGTTGCTCATGTTCTACATCATGGTTCCACTCCTGATGATGTTCTATTGTAGCAGCCTGCTATTGTTCTGCTGCAACAGCCTGCTGCCATTTTGTTGCAGTAGCCTACTGTCGATGCTGACTGTAACTCTATAGGGCCCTCCCCGCCCAACCCTTCCTTTGATGGTCTTAATGAAAGCATTACCTGGATCGTGGTTCGTCGTAGGCAAAAGGGAAAATCTTCCCCCCTCCCCCAAATTTGCCTTGGCTCGGATGATTTTCCCCATCTTTGAGCTAGGTTTTGGGATTTTGTTGGTTTGACCTTGGTTCCTCGAGTGACCTTGGTTCCACTGGGGTTCATACCCCTGTTTTTGTTTCTTTTACTGCCTTTGGGCTATGTTTTTAAGGGTCTACACCCTTATCTGTGGTTTTTGTAATGTTGATAGTCTTTGGCTATGTTAAGGGTTAGCGCCCTAGTTAATGCTGCTTTATTAATAAAAAACAATAAATAATAAACAATGAATAATAAATAATAAATCATAAACAATAAATAATAAACAATAAACAATAAACAATAAACAATAAACAATAAACAATAAACAATAAACAATAAACAATAAACAATAAATAATAAATAATAAATAAAAATAACAATTAATATATAATATATAATAAAAAACAAATAATAAATAATAAATAATAAACAATAAATCATAAATTACAAACAATAAACAATAACCAATAAATAATAACTAATAAATGATAACAATAAACCATAATAAGCAATAATAAATAATAAACAATAAATCATAAACCATTTATTAAATAAATTGAAATTACATTTAAAATCAAAATAACCCTAAATTAATCATTAATTTAATTTGCATCACACTCAAACAAATTATAAAATAGGGCTAACATCTAAACAAGATTGTACTGACAATAGGGTAATCAAATATTGTCCACATGACAAATTTGATGGGATACATGAAAATTAGATAATTGTCCCTAAATTAGGACAATGGCTAGGGTTGGGTGTAATTTGGGCCTTGTACTATCTCCTTTACCACCATTGGGAATTATAAAGACATGCTCAAACCTGTGGAACCAGGTAGAGTAGATGTCTAGTACCTGCAAATTTGCACCAAAACATGTTGTATACATACATACATATAAATCTCTAATTCCCATCTAGTGAAATGAAATCGTGACGTCGTATGGAGCTTGCAATGAGTAATACAAAATCATTCCTTTCACCCTAAACCCCAAGCAACCATGCATAGAATCTCAAATCATCGAATGATATCATCAGAATATGAATTTACATCACGTAATGCATCATAATGAATCATAAAAATAGAATCCATGTCATAAGTATCTCAATCTAACATCAATATCCAAATCAATGAAATATAACAATAATCATGTCCTGAAATACATAAACAACATAACATAGTCTAACAACAAGGACCCCATGAATGTAATCATTCACATAGATCAGTGAAATGTACCACACAAAATGATTCAAACATAGTCTAATAAATCAAAATAGCATGTATCTGAAGCAAAGCATGGAGAGGCACTACACTAAGTTATCAAAAATATGAGACAATGTTAGAGGCAATTGTCCAAGATCCACAATATTCAAATTTTACATATGATTAGAAGTCCACTTAGCTAGACAATCAACAACTCCAATCTACTCCCTAGGAATATGACAAAAAGTAACTGATTCCAAAGAGACACACAACCGAAGAATTTGTTTGATAATCACAGCTAAGTGCCAACTAACATCATCGACGTTGACCATTCAGCAAAGTCACCACCACCTTAGAGTTTTATTCACAAATAATCCTACACCAACCAAGATCACAACTGCGTTCCACAGCATACAAGATGGCAAGAGCCTCCATTAGATTATTAGTGTGAATACCCTTATAGATAGAAAAAATAAATTGAACCTCCCCATAATTTTCATGACCAACCCCACCAATACTAGCATGGCCAGGATTCCCACGTGATGAACAATCAATGTTAATTTTCAAAACTCCCTGAGGAGGCGGAGTCCAATGACCCTCCCGATTAACCTTTTGCAAAGGATGCCTACATCTATTCTGCATGACCTGGCTAGCATCCCTCATAACATTTCCTTGAAGAGGAAAATTGAGACGGTGACAATTAGCAACATCCCTAAGATCCACACCTCCAACCAAGTCACACTTGGCCAAAACCGTCTCGCGAAGAGAATGAATAACCTTCCACCATAAATGATGAGCAACCATACTATCATCCTGAAAAATCCTACGATTCCTCTCCAACCCAATATGCCAAATGATAAAGGTAGGCCCCAGAGTCCAAGCAATATGAAGAAAAGAAGAATTGCAGGCGCCTTACCCCAACAATCCCATAACTTAGCCAAAGAAGACACATGCCAGCAAGGCAGATTCCAACCACCCCACCAAAGATGCCAAATCTCCTTGGAAAAAGTTCATTGAAAGAAAAGATGTGAAACAAACTCCTCACTATTCTGGCACAAAACGCACATCGAGGGACCCAGGAAGCCTCACTTACATAGGTTATCTCGATTAAGACATCAGTTCTGAACCGCCAACCACATAAAGAAGTTGCACTTGACCCAATAAAACTTGTTCCAAACTTGCTTCCACCAAGGCACCTCAAAGCCACCAAACAACTACCTAACAAGCTCCATATACCTTGTGAAAACAGAATACTTACCAGAAGAACCATTGCCCCAAGCAAGAACATCTTGTCCCTCCAAGGAATTGCACTCCCGAGTAGCAAGGATTCGAGACGACTCTTCCCGATCACCAACAAATCCACCTGGTAGCCATTTGTAGGGATCCTTCCATCTACAACCAACTTCCGACCCAAAATGTCGAGCAGTCTTATAACACTCAGCAGTATCCCAGCCAATAGCAGAAAAAATATCACAAAGGGATTGAAGATGAGGATACAAAGAAAGGAAAGGGGATTGCCATCCGAAGAATCTAGCCAAAAAAGAGCTTTAGAGCCCTTATTACAAATCTAAAATAGACCAATCTTAACCAGTTGAGCCACAGTTTTCAAAGTGTGCCAAATTATAGAACCTCTACCCTCTAATAGATAGCGAGGAACCTCTAAAAAATTAGCCCTTTTAAGATACTTATGCATTAGGAGACGAGCACAAACCTGATGATGACTGGTACACCAACGCCAATATAATTTGGCCGCTAGAGCTTTCCCGTTGAAGACATCAGAGCAAAGACCAAGGCCACCCTCCTTCTTAGGCCTACAAACATATTCCCACTTAACCAAACTCCACTTAGAGGTCTAAAAATTACCACTCCAAAGAAATTGGCGCAACAGAGCATCAAATTCCTTAAGGAAATACATAAGAGTCACCTAAAAAAAACTCCTATAAATGGGAAGGGACTGAATCATTGATTGAAGAAGAGTCACCCTAGCAGAAGTGAAAAGCCAACGATGAGTCCAATGAAGCACCTCATTGCACAACTTATCAAGCAAGTCTTGCTAGAAAGGTTTGAGTTGCCGACCAACAACAAGAGGAATATGCAGGTAGATCAAGGGCAACGAGCCTAATTGAAACCTCAAAATATTAGCAATCCTCCTTTGAATAGGTTCGGGAGTGTTAAAAAAGAAGATAGGAGATTTATGCTCATTAAATTTTGACTCGAAGCAGCTAAATAGATATCCAATGCTTTCCTAAAGGAAATAGCTTCCTGAAGGTGAGCATTCCCCATAAGAGAAGTATCATCAACAAATTGGAGATGGGAAAGCCAAGGCAGCCCATTACCACAACTCCACCCCTTAATGACACCCTGGGAAACTTATGACTTGAGAAATCTACCAAAGCCCTCATCCATAATAATAAACAAATAGGGGATCAAAGGATCCCCTTGGCAAAGACCCCTGGCAGCATCAAACAACAAGGAGGGTTCACCATTAATGATAACCGGGAATGACGAAGAAGATACACAACTCATAATCCAACTGACCCATTTAGAATAGAAGCCAAAGGCTAAAATAATTTTCTATAGAAAAATCCACTTAACTCTATCATAGGCCTTAGCCATATCTAGCTTGATAAACATAGATTTCCCTTAGAGGCCTCCATAGAGTGAATGCCTTAAAAAACAACCACCTCCCCATCCAAAATTTACCTTCCTACCACAAAACCCCCTTTCTCTCCGAAGATCAAATATGGGAGGCATATTCTGAGCCTCTCTACAATCAACTTAGTAATGATATTATACACCACATTATATAGAGAAATAGGTTGAAAAAAATCCAACTGATTAGCACCTTCTTTTTTAAAAATAAGGAAAAGAAAAGTAGAATTCAAGGCCCGAAGCAATTTTTACTGCTAAGAGATTCCCAACCCACTTCCAACAAATCCAGATTAATAATATCTCAAAACTCCTGAAAAAATTGTATAGGAAATCCATGAGGACCAAGCATTTTGCCCTTACACATCCTGAAAACAATCTCTTCCAATTCAAACAGAGAGATTAGTCAAGTCAAATGAGAGAATCATTTGTCCAATTAGTGACAAGAGAGGGAATAAAAGAAAGGATCATATTCTCCTCAACTTCAGCAAGAGGTGAATCCTTAGAAAAAAGATTTGAATAGTACCAAGTAGCCTCGTGAGATAAAGCTTGCAATGAAGATAGCTGAATTCCTTTAGAATTAACCAAAGAGGAAATATAACTCTTATTCCAACGAGCCTGAACAGAATTATGAAAAAAAAAGTGTTCTTATCACCTTCCTGAAGCTAATCAATCTGAGCCTTCTATTTCCAAAAAATCTCCTCTCGAAGTTCTCACTCCTCTAACTCTCTCACTACTCGAGATTTGAAGCCCTACCTAAAGTTTCTGAAAAACCAAAATCCCAAATTTGGTGAGTGATAACATCAAGGCATTCTTGAACATTCCTTTTTTACTGGCATGGAGGGTACCAAAACAAGTCCTATTCCATCTTTTAAGCTGAAATTTCACAAATTGCAATTTCTTAGGAAAGGAATACATAACAGTACCATAGGTAGGGCCACTGAGCCATTAGATCGTGGAGGGAAGAATCATGAAGCCACATAAGTTGAAACTTGAAAGGAGGATTCTTAGGAACTCTAGGGGAAACTGCTGAAAATTTAATTGGCCAATGATCCGAGCCTCATCAATCAAGAATCTCAGAGCTTGTAGTCAAGGTCCCATGCACCCAAAAACATGATACAACAAATCTATCGAACCTCTCCACATCATCTATCATTCCAAGTAAAGACCCCATTAAATGGTTTTACATCAATTAAGACAAGGGAGTCAACATTTGCTCGAAAAAGATCAGAAGCAGGATTTAACCGAGCCAACCCACCTTTTTTCTCCTCCAAACATAACACTGAATTGAAATCACCAGCTAAAATCCAAGGATGGTAAGAAGCACAAGATCTAACATACCTAATATGCAACCACAACTTAATGTTCCCATGAATATCAATAGGAGCATACACATTAGTGACCAAAACCACCTCCCTAGATTCCAAAACAGAGGCTGCCATAGAAAGAGTAGAGTGACTAGATATCCACCAAAGTGGAACAATCTTTCGCATGTCCTAAAAAAGAGTCAGACCACCAGAACAACCCTAAGAATTGATACTTTGACATTGACCAAAATGCAAAATACGAGAAGCACATTGAAGCATGGAATTAACAGAAGCTTAGTCTCTTGAATACAAAAAATATTTGGAGAATGAGTAGCCACAAAATCATGAATAGCCTTTTGTCGAGGGATGCTATTCAACCCCTAACATTTTAGGAAAGAACAATCATGGAAGATATTGGGAAAAGTGAACCACAAGTGAGCATCAATGGGTTTAACTAACCCATATTCCACCAACAATTCCCCAACCCATTTGACCTTCTCATGATCCTTCTTGCGATCAATTTTAGAAGAAATATCAAAAGAACCTTTAAGGGGTTGTTTCTGCAAGCCCAAAGCCTGAGAAGACCCTTTACTTTTACCAAATGCTAGCACCTCCTTAGCCAAGTCTGCCAAAACTATATCATCTTGCAGAAGAGTGCTAGAGTCATCTGGATCTTTCAAAACAGGGCTAGTAGGAGACACCTGGGGTAGGCCATCCGCAAAATGAAAATTTTGTACTACATCATGCTCCTACACAACATCCACACCTATACTGATAGCCCTAGAAGTCACATCCATAGGGTTCCCCTCCTCCAAAGCCAAAGTGTCCAACATCTTGAACCGATTGAAACCCTCCTCAAATTGCCTTTCCTGAAAAGCTCTTTTTTGACCTCTCCCCTTAGCTCGAGGTTTAATAGGCACAAACCCATCCTTATCCTTAATTGGACCTCCACTCATCTTAGGGGATTTTCCCTTAACCTCCTTACACATTTGATGTTGGATTAGAACCATCATCTTTATGAATCTAAGGACAATGTCGCTAAAGGTGACCATACTCATGACAAAACCAACAATGGAAAGGAAGGGACTCATAATCTAATAGATGAACCCAAGAAGAAGAGCCAAGACAAATTTCCAAAGAGTTCGGCAAGTGGTTATTTAAATCGATCTCCACACAAATACGAACAAAAGTAATTACTTTTTTATCGTGGGTTTGTTGAGCAATAGCCGTTGGTTTTCCTAACAAAGCAAAAGTGCACTACAAGATATCCTCTCTCCAGGATTCCAATGGAAGTCACAATATGTAATGCCCCGCCAGGAAACCCCTAAGGGTTTAAGTTAAAAACACTCAATTAGAGTGTAAATTTTATTTTTTTTAAATAACAATTAAGAGCGTTAACGAAAAGTTACAATATTAAGATAGATTGAAGTTATCTCAAAGTTATCTCTAACTAGATAACACAGCGGAAGGCTAAAACGATCCTAAGGAGTTTCCCAACGTGATTACGTAAGCTTACACCTAACTCAACTTGCGTCATTAGATCCATTAAACTGGATATCTTAATTACGAGATAATGCATAGATCTTGATCATATATGTGTACAAAGATATGACATCTTAGAATTTTGGGAAGCGATCATTTACTTTGGTGGTTAGGAGGCCTTTGATAGGTTATTTATTCAATGCACTTAAATTCATAATTTCATTTAGAGGCCTCCAAATAGGTTCCAAGCGCTTAATATAATGAGGTTCATTCATTTGGGTTTAAGGTACCCACCCACCATCGATATCTTTCTTAAATATTAAACGTATGGTTAATCTGACGAGATTCATTCATTAAGGATTATCTACAATTAATAGAGTGAGGTCCTTCCTTTGATTTCATGCATAGCCAACTAATGAGTTGAAGTTCTTTTATAAAAGGTATAATGTGAGTAGCCATGGAATTCATTTGAAGTTTTAATAATGCAAATAAATGGACTAATTTCATTAAGATGGATATGCATTAGGACACACGAGAGCATCCTTTAAATTAAAGTATCGTTAACTAGATGACATTCATCATTTCAAGATTCGAATATTAAGATCATAGTGACGTCCTTCTATTAAGATTAAAATACAATTGTCTTATTGCACATCTCCTTTTTTTTGATAAACGAAGTTAATAGGAGGGAGATACTTTTACTAAGATTTAATGTATCAACAACTAATTGAATCCTTCCCTATTCAATTCATTTTTAGCATTCATAAATAAATTCATTTATTAGGGTTATAAATATGGAACACTAGTTGAGATAACCCAATTTTAAAATTAATCTGGTGAGGATTATTGATTATAATTACAACATGAATTATTAAGTATATTCATCCAATATACAACATGGATGCTTAGTTGAGTCCACACGATTATCAAATTAATCTAGTGAGGATTATTGGTTATGATTAAAGCGTGAAATAACTTAACAAATTCGTCCAATGTAATGAAACATAATTAACATGGCGTGATTCATTTACTAAGGTAAAAAAAAGTAGATATTTATATGATGTGCATCCTTTAGATTTCAATCTAGGAATTGTGACATAAATTTTAACTTTGTTTCCCTTTTACAATTCATTCCATTAACATGCTTATTAACAAATTAATCTAATGAAGTATTCTAGCAAGATTCTTTCCACTATTACAATTTAAATTAACATATTTTAAATACTTTGCCATAATCCTAATTTACAATGTTTTATAAATCTGATTTACTACGTTCCTCAAGAAGTCTGATTTTGTGCATTTGATTTAAATTCGTTAATTTTCCATCATACACTTATACAAGATAACAACCATACATGAATAACTTAAAGCATGAAACAAGGGAAACTAAAACATCGCATAACACAGATATGATCTCGGAGTTCACCCCTAAAGGGGCTACATCTCCGGGTCTGCTCAACTGCAAGACCCCTTTGGTATTATATCGTTAGGAATACATGATCTATAAGTCCTTTACATCTTGCCACTTAGGCGAATAAAATCAATATACAACAGACGTCTCGGTCGGAATTTACATAATGATCCCTTTTGAAGCGGATCCAACTGAACACTTCAAGCAAATTACAAGTACTAATGACTGATGATACTCTGACTAGGAACGTAACTGGCTATGACCAACACAAGTAAACCGGTGACAGAGTCCAAAAACAAACCTAGCAAGAACTTGCCTTCTTTACCATTATCTATTTCACTTCATCGGGGGAGGAATGACTAAACTATTTGTTTTACTAAAAGAAGGTATCATCTACTTTCGAACCTCAAATCGACACATTATTAAGTTTCTGATGATCTCGTTAGCATATCAGTTGAGTTCTTCAAAATTTTCATGATGAACTTAAAACACTTTAACATTTAGTTTCCTATTTCTAAGTTCACAGAATGATCAGATCGACTCACAAGTTGTTCCTGAATATCGTAATATTTTAAAAAGTGAAATCACCAATTGCTAAAAAGCTATTCAATACATACATATAAATTTCCTTCAAAAATATATATATATATATATTAATCGTATTATTTAATAACATTCGAATTTCAAATTTATTATTTATTCATAAATATAATAATCTCCATGTTTAATATATATTAATAAAAATTAATTATTATTTAAAAACTTTATAAAAAACTATTCATAAAACCCAAATTAATTATTTTATTATATCGTGGAATTTATTTATTTATTTTTTTTTTTATTAAAATAAATTTAAAAACAAATACAAAAAAAAACTAAATTAACATTGGGGTGGGGGTTCCACGTGGACTCCACGTGGCCCCCAAGGCAGCTCACGCTACCATTGGTAGCGCTGCTACCAAAGGGTAGCAAGCGGCTGCCATGGCAGCGCTACTACCATTTGGTAGCAGTCTGCTACCATGGTAGCAGACGCTACACCACACACCCCGTGGTGGGGGTTTATACCCGCCATGGGGTTTCTGCATTTTTTTTTTTGTTTTATATATTTTTTTGGAAATTTTTTTTAAAACAATTTTTTTTCTACTGTCAAAAAATAAAAAGGGTCACACAGCAAAAATGAAATACAGTCTGTAAAATTTCATTTTCCAACAGCTTCTCTTTCTTTTCTTTTTTTTAAAATTTTTTTTGAAATAAACCAAAAGGAATGACAAAAAGGAATGTAAAAACCCCATACCCATTTTTAACAGTCATAAAATGAATTTCCAGATTTACCCAAAAGCTCCATTATGGAACAAACATCTCCACAATCAGGTTTTAAGCCACCAAATCTATCAAGAATAAGAATTTGTTTCAAAAACAACCAAACTTGTAAAGAAAAATTGAATCTATCCTTCAAACCAAACATCCATGGATAAAATCTCTCCCTTTTTTTTTTAAACCCAACATGAAATAAAAAAGGTAGATTCAAATCCTACCTTATAATGCATTCCCGGCAAGAATCTTGATGAAGAGCTTCCCCAATCTGCTGCTCTAAGACTCCATCTTTGTCCAAAATCCCCAATCTCTCCTCCAAAGTCCATGATTTTTTTCAAAAAAAAAGACCCAAAAGAAAAGAACCCCCAAAACATTTCCCAACTAGTTTAAAATGAGAAACCCTATTTTTGCCCTAATTTTCAATTTTGAAATTAGGCATTTATTTTTATTTTTTTGAAAATAAAAGAAACATGAGAATGGAAATCATTATTTTCCATTACTCAATAAATCCAACTTGTTTTATTCTTAATAAAATTAACACGCTTCTGTTTCTTATTTAATCTCTAATTTTAATCTCTCAATATCAATTTAGGCCTACATTTTTATTTTGGAACTATTAACAAGGGTGAGATATTTAAATTAATTTAAATCTCAAAAATCGATCCTTTACACTATATAAATTTGCAAGTAAAAAGAATAATTTCCTTTTAAATAATCCAATTTTCCCTTTCTCTTCCAACATGCGAAAATGAATAATTTATTTGTATTTCCCACATGACTTTAAATCTTTCCTTTCTAAAACGCATAACTCATTAAAATCGTAGTTATTAAAATTAACTATTAAATTAACTCGCTACAACATAATAAAGCGACATTTTTAAATAAATGACTAATCTAATGCAAGAGTCTTATTTATTCTAATTTCTCAACTACAAATGCGTAAATGTTACAAATGCGTAAATGAGCACACTAACCCAAGTTAAATACCTTAAGCTTGCTACAATAATAATTAAAGCAATCCCTTTAAACTAACGATTAATCGTATAAAGAAACTACCTATTTAAATTTCTAAATTACTAATGTGCACGTTTACTCATTAAATTGAATTTAATACTTAGGATAACAAACTCCACTTACCTTGCGCAAGGCACGCAAATCGAGGAAGTCCTCCAAATCTCTCGACATGCATCCCAATGAAAAGCAAGCCCCACGAATCCACACACGATGCTCACCTAACCATGGCTAAGGAAAGACGAGAGTTATATGACCACCAAATCCGAATTCTAAAGATGAAAGAGGCATACTCAACCTTGCAAATCCCAAAGGAGATGAACCTTGCCCTAAGCAGTGTTGTACCTGCAATCTCCTGCACCCATGAATTCATACAAGCATGCATATACATATACATATTCAATGAAGGCGTTAGCTCAAGATTTATCACAAGGGTTAGGAACAATTACATTTACACGAGAATCGAAGCAAAAGCACAATAATAAGTATGCACAGTTATTTATATTATCTAAACTACACATTGCATTCACGGTTAACCTACCATTCAAGAATGCCACATAGGAAGTCAATCAAGGTCAAATGAGTTTTTACAAGTCCGACTAGGGTATGGGCATTACACAATAGATGAACCCAAATAGGAACCCTTGAAGGCAATTCCTCAACCGAGTTGAAACCCACATGCCAAGGTTTTATGAATAAGCCAACATGATTATAAAAGTAGAGCCCTCCCTCAAATACTTGATTTCTATCTGCCATATTAGAAAAAACAACCATGAAATAGCTATTCACGACTAGGATTAATTCCATATCACCCTTGATTTGCTAGGTACACCGGATCCAAGATTCCAACACCGACAAGGATAAACAGATCCCAAGAAATTTGCAAATTAGATAATCGCTACTCTAATAAGAGACATCCTAGTTATTTGTGAATGTCATTTCTATCTATAAATTTGGGAACTTTGGAGGAAAAAAATTAAGCAAAATTGTGAACCCTATATTTGAAAGAAATAACAAAAAGAGAAAAAGAAACAAAAATTCAAGATTAGAAGTCTAAAAGTGCTAGAACACAACCAAAAAGAAGAAATTTAAAAAAAAAAAAAAAAAAGAGAGATACTTTTCAAATCAATTCAAAAAAATTGTTGAATTAATCAAAGATCACTTCAAACAAGTTCAAAGTAAACAAAAAATAATGCAAAGATTATTAGTCCCGCCTATCTATAGGCGGAAACTAATGTTTTCATCTCTGCCTATTAATTTGCTTTGAAATCCGTGACAACCAATCACATTTAATTATTTTTTGGCTTTTCTCACATTTTCTAATGTTTTGCTATTTAATAGAATTAATAATTAAAATGAAATTAGTTTTTGCTTTTATCATTGGTTGTTGCCGTTAATTTTTTTTTTCGAAATTAGGAAATTGTGCAGACAAAGGTTCGAATACTGCATCAAAATTAGAGGCAACAGGTCCTGCTACAGCAATAACAGTTCCTCCAACTGGTGCACAACGACACTATCCTTGGTGAATTCACTATCCCTACTGGTCCGTAAAGCCCTAAGGAACCCTCCAGCTGCCATGACAGCCGCAAAATCCAAAGCCGGATGCCCTAACCCAGCAATCCTTCTAAATTCAACATCGCCCACATTTATACCACTCTTCTTGTCTTGTGCTCTGATGAGATTCAGACCCAGCCATTCCATAAGATGCAACAGCATAAGGCCCTGCTGTATAGACGCATAAAATCCATGGTGGAGATTCCAGAGAGAGAGCAGAGAGCGTAAAATGGATGGGAAAAGACGAGAAGAAAGAGCAGAGGAAAGCAAAGCATATCCAGCTCCTGAAAGTGCTTCAGCTGTCCTCTGTGAGTTTGACAACACAATACCCTCCTCCTGTTTGTGGCCAGAGAGTATCTCCGCCACCTCCTCCAAACAAATTTCTCTGCTCTGGAGGGACAAATTTACATTTTGAGCAGCAGAAAGACAACCCAGCAGTAAATTGTATCAATTTTATTATAGTGTAATTTATTTTGAACTTTTTACTTGAATTATATAGTATTAATTTTTTAAATTTAATTTATTTCAGAATTTAATTATATTTATGTTCAATTTATATAATATTTTTTTTGTTAATATTGAATTTATTTTTCAATTAATGTTATTATTGTTTTTAATATCAATATTTAATATTCTTGTATAATATTATAAAATAAAATAACATCCTCCCCCATGTTTTACACAAACATCTGCATTTGTACAAATCAATTTTGCCTGTTTTTGGCACTAGGCAGGGACTCATGCTGCCTCACAGCTCTTGTTTCGAATAATTATCAAAATAGTGAAAAAAGTGATGCTTTAATTATATCAACCAATACACCTATGTGAAATGTTGTTGGACAAGTCTAGATGTATGTATTCAACAAAGAAGTTGATAGGACCTAAAATTATGTCTTGAAAAATTTTGGTCACCTGATAAATTTTGATCATTTTGGTTTTATTGTGTCCTCTGTCAAGGTTTAGAGGTTTAGGGTTTTTAGGGGTTGTGATTTCTAATTAAGTCTAGATATAAAGAAAAACCTTGAGCCTTTTATGTTCTGTCATTACCTTTTCCACTTAAGGTCGAGGGTTGTTTATCGTTGGTGGGGCCATTTTATTTGCTAAGCGCTAAGTTGTGTTAGACTTGTCTATCTAATGATTTTCCTAAGTCTATAGTCGGTCTCATTTTAATATTTTTGCTTGCGCCCATAGTTTTCCTAAGTCCAAAATTCCTAAGTATTTTGGCCAATTGATAAAGACAGGACATATCTGACTATTCATGCTGCCCCATGGTTGAAAGTGCAAGGATTGTTGGTATTTTGGTATGGTTTTGTCATTGATGTCAACACCTACTAAACACTTATCAACTCTGGCACTTTGGAGAATCAACAACATTCACCGGCAAGCAAGTAACTCATGCACAGTCACTGGTATCTGGCTACATCGACAAGATACAATGATCACCGACACTTGGAATGATATGGAAAACACTTGGTAATGTCGAAGACATCGTGTGGACACTTTGTTTTGGAGAATTGTTTATTGGTATATTCATATTTGCATATTTGTTGTTATCGGCAAATAGGTCTAGGGTTACACCGACAGGTTTATCTTTTCCAGATCAGCATGGCACGTTATAGAGATGATTAATTATTGTTGTAAATGCATTAAGCCGACATGTTCAATCGGTTATTGCATCGGACATTGTATTATTTGTAAAATGATTTTATTGCAATATCTTGTAGAGCCGACCTACTAAAATTGGTCTTAGGTTATGGTATAAATGTAAGATCTTAGATGTAAGATCAAGTGTGGATTGCAAAAAAGAATTGTGTGAAGGTATATGCGAGAATAAGCAGAGCTATACACACAAACATCATTTGAAAATTGAAGGAGGGTTTTTGTGAAAGCATATCAGCATTACACCGGTACTAAATCTAGCATATGAAGATGCTATTTTGTGCAATAAATTCTTATTGGATTTAACCATCCAATTGTAGTCAGTGTGACTCCCATTTTGTGATTGAGCAGTGAGCTCTAGGCGGTTGGCCTTTCTGCATGTGCAGACCTCATTTATGTACACTTACTATCTATAGTAGTATCATCTGATTGTGGGTAAGTTTTCCCACCGTGGTTTTTCCCCTTACAAGGTTTCCACATACAAATATTGGTGTTATGTATTGTGGATGACTTTGTGTTTATGTTTCATGCACTAATCTTTACCATTATAGCAATTAACTGTTAAAACTGTCTACCGGCATTGAAGAGGGGAAAACAGATTTGAAGGTCAAACGATCAAAACATAATGAAATAAACATGCAGAATGCTAAAATATCATTAAAAGACCATTTCACCTTGCTATTTTACCTTCTCCTTCAGATTCAGCTTGATGAAGTGAAGGCGCCCCTTGATAATGCTCCACTTGATGTGCTCCTTTGATTGTTGGATGTGGATGGCTCTCCAATGTTGTGCACAAATGGAATGGATTTGAAAAATGATAAGAATGAGATGATCAAGTTGCCAAGATGATTTCCTGGGCTCAAAGGGGTAGCATAAACTTACTAGATTTCAAGATGTTTTGAATGAAGGGATGGAGCCCTATTTTATAGGAAGAGGAGAGGAAAACGGATGGCTAGGATGAATTCGAAATGAAGGGCTAAGATTTACTTGTGAGCTCACACAAGGTCCAAGAGAGGGTGCGGAGACCAAGAAATATGTCTTAAAGGCATTTTGTATCTCCACACTCCACAAGATGCATTGGAGGAATTAAAAATTCTCCAAAAAAGGATATCATGGGGATTGGAGGAATAAAAAGGAATTAAAAATTCCTTGGGAGAGGGGATGCCTAGAGGAATGTGTGATTTTCAAAATCTTACATTCACCTAGGAAAAGAGCATTTAAAGCTAGTGGCTGGATGAAAAGGACAAAGAGTTGACTTTGTGGCTAATCATGATGATTAACCATTAACGACTCATTAGGAGGGGGATTAGAGGAAATGTTAGGTGGGATTAATATTTGTAGGAGAATTTGACTAGGAGAGAGAATGAGTGGAGGGAATAAAAAATTAGAAGAATAATGTTAAGTGAGTTTAGGGAGTTTCTAGAAGAATGAATTAAGAAGATGATTTGTAGGAATCATGTAGGTCAACTAATTAATTGAAATTAATTAGCTAAGAGGAATATTTGTGAGGATTTGATTTTTTTAGAAGAATAAAGAAAGGGATTGATTAATTAAATAAATCAATCATATGCTATAGTGACAATATTAATTATATTTAATTAATATTGAGAGGAATTTGAATGAACATAATTAATTAATTAATTATGCGAGGAATTAAAAATAATTAAAATAATAATTTTTAAGTGTCTACGTTTTGCCCCTCTTTGGAGCGAGGTGTGATGACACATTGATTCAAAGAATAATCTTGTTTTGATGTTGATATTGGTTTGATAGGATGCCCCAACTCTTGATTGATAGATTATGGTATGGTTTGGTGATGCCCCCTCGGGAAATCAATTGAGGTATTTGATCTTTGGAGTTTTGCGAAATTGATATCTCGATAGATTTGGTTTGATTCGATTGATAAGATCTAGATTCAGTTTGGTTTCAAGAAGAATTCATCCTGTATAAGACAAAGATGATCAAAGTGTCTGGTTTCAGGAATGATTCATCCTGTATAAGACATGATTGCTCACAATATCTGGTTTCAGGAAGAATTCATCCTGTATAAGACATGATCGGAGTGTCTGGTTTCAGGAAGGATACATCCTGTATAAGACATGACTGATCACAACGTCTAGTTTCAGGAAGGATTCATCCTGTATAAGACATTATTAGAGTGTCTGGTTTCAGGAAGGATACATCCTGTATAAGACATGACTGATCACAACATCTAGTTTCAGGAAGGATTCATCCTGTATAAGACATGATCAGATCACAACGTCTAGTTTCAGGAAGGATTCATCATGTATAAGACATGATTGATCACAACGTTTGGTTTCAGGAAGGATTCATCTTGTATAAGACATGATCAGATCACAATGTCTGGTTTCAGGAAGGATTCATCCTATATAAGACATAATCAGATCACAACGTCTGGTTTTAGGAAGGATTCATCCTGTATAAGACATGATCAGAGCATCTGGTTTCAGGAAGGATACATCCTGTATAAGACATGAATCAGGATCATAATTGATTATGTGAGGAAAAAAAATAGAGGAAGAAAAATTAAGGTGGAAGGGATAGATGAGGAACAAATATGAAGCAGTCGTGAGGTATTTGGAAAGAAGAATACGAGATGCCAGACCGTGGAGGAAAATGAGGGCAATTGAGAACTCCATGGGATTATTGAGTTTAGGATTTGATGGAATGACGGTGAGATTTTGTGCAGAACAAATGTGGAGAGCCAACCTAGTTTGATGTTGCCCTGAGTGACTTGCACCATTGATTATAGAAATCAGGATGCCATGAGAAACGCAGGGCATGGACTGACTTTGTAGACAAACAAGAATTTCTTGCACACAACAATGTGAGTGTTAAGAGACACTAATATAGAGTTGTGGGTTCGTGCAAGGAAACCCTCAAACACACCGATACCTCTTGTACACGAGAAGGTAAGTGTTGATAAACACTAGTAACAGGTCACCGATTTATACAAGAAGGATCCAAAACATGCCATACTATGAAATATGCCCCAGTATGCACCTATCATAATGTACCTAGATATGGAAGAACCCAGGCAGTCGTAAATAGTGGCAGTCGTAGGGCAAAAGATGCAAGCCTATATGAAAAGATCTAACAAAATCTAACAAGTCTCTTCCGTGCAACCACATGATACCTCTTGCCAAGAGTAGAACTGGGATGGACTTGGGATTGTTTCTCAAGACTTCTTGAAGCTTACACACAGAGGCATAAAATCTCAGTTTCAATGGGACATTCCTTGTTCATGACTCAGGCGAAGACTTCATCATCATACGCATGTTTTATCGAGAGGCGGAAAAGAAGGAATGTTGCGCATGGGTGGGCTAGATGGCAGATGATTTGTAGCATCGACATGATAGACAGTGGATCCAGTTATTTACCTTGGCATCTACACAGAGGTTTTCACCAAGGTACTTGTCCATAGCGCCACCAAGTGGTTTTCACTAATGGACGAATTGTTTTTCTTTCTTTTTCTGATTTTTTATTAAAAAAAAATTTTGTGTCATAAGGCGCCTATTTGCCAGGTTTTCACCAAAGTGACAATTTTTTCAGGATCTTTTTCTGATTTTTTAATTTTTTTCTTGATTTTTTAATTTTTTGACAATTTAAGACTTTATGAGGACTAAGCATAAAATCTTTTGAGGTGCATGATATTCATTGGATCATCCAAAGGATCGCCTTCAGGAGTAGCCAACTGATAAGCTCCTGATCCATATTTCACTGTGATTACATATGGTCCAAGCCAATTAGGCTCGAACTTGCCTTTCTTTTCTCTTTCTTGTAGATTTTCCTGATTTTTCATGAGGACAAGATCACCAACTTGGAATTCTCGGGTTCTAACTTTTTTATGATAACTCATGCGCAAACGGTTTTGATATACCCGGAGATGATTCAAGGCCTTGAGGTGCCTTTCATCTAACAATTCTAGCTCTTGTAAGCGGACAATTTTGTATTCTTCCTTTGGTAGGATGTTTTGTAGCGATACCCTTAGAGAGGGGATCTCGATCTCAAGGGGAAGGATGGCTTCAAAACCAAATACTAGGGAATAAGGAGTGGCACCTATGGGGGTACGGATGGAGGTGCGGTAGGCCCACAATGCAAGATGGATTTGGAGGTGCCAATCACGGCCTGCTTCATTGACTATCTTTTTGAGGATTTTTATTAGGGTTTTATTAGAAGCCTCAGCTTGGCCATTGCCTTGGGGGTAATATGGAGTGGAGAAGCGGTGTTGGATGTTGATTTTTTGGTAGAGTTCTTTGACATCCTGGTTCTTAAATTGTTTACCATTATCTGTGATGATAACTTTTGGGATGCCATATTGGCAGATTAGGTAGTTCAGGATGAATTTGGATATTTGCTTGTCGGTGGTGAAAGTAAGAGGGATAGCCTCTACCCACTTGGTGAAGTATTCGGTGGCGGTGATAATTAATTTATGTCCGTTGGAAGATGAAGGGTGGATTTTCTCAATGAGATCGAGCCCCCACTGCGAGAAGGGCCATGGTGTAATGAATGGCTGCAATTCTTGTGACGGTGCATGAATCTTGTCGCCATGCTGCTGGCAAGGGATGCATTTCTTCACATAATTGTATGCATCTTCTTCCATTTTAGGCCAATAGTATCCTATTCTCAAAAGTTTTTTAGCCAATGTGAGTCCACTTGAGTGTGCCCCACAGATACCCTCGTGTACTTCGCGTAATGCCCATTTTGCTTGTTGTTTATCTAAACACCTTAGGAGGGAACCATAAAAATGCCTTCTGAACAAGGTGTCTGTAAGGATGGTGTAACGGGCACATCAGCGGATGAAGGTTTGTTGTTGGATTTTGGTGAGGTGTGGGGGAATGGTGATGTCTTTGAGGAAAGAGAAGGTTTCTTGGTACCAAGGGGACTCGGGACCAACGAGAACACACACCATTTCAGACTCTGGTAGGTCGTATGCCGGTATAAACAATTGCTCGACCAAGAACTCGCACTTCTGACTGTGTGCTAGCATTTGAAGGAGGGAGCCAATGGTGGCCATTGCATCTGCAACCCTATTGTTTGTTCGTGGGATTTGGTCAAACTTGATTGCCGTGAAATGTTGCTTAAGATCTTCAACCATGGTACGGTAGGGAAGGAGTTTATCATCTTTTGTCTGGTATTCATCATTGACTTGTTTTATGATGAGCTGGGAATCGCCATAGACTCGTAATTCCTTTATTTTCCAGTGGATAGCCAAGCGTAAACCTATGATGAGGGCCTCGTATTCTGCTATGTTGTTGGTACATGCAAAGGCTATCTTGTATGACTTTGGGATGCCATCTCCTTGAGGTGTGACTAATAATATTCCTGCCCCCAATCCATTTTGAGTGTAGGAGCCATCAAAATACAATTTTCATGTGGACGATGTGGTAATAATCATAATGAACTCATCTGGTAATTCTGTGAGAAGAGGATGGTCGCCTGGAAGTGGAACTTCAGCCAACTGATCTGCAATGACTTGTCCCTTGATTGCCTTTCTGTCCACATATTCAATGTCAAACTCGCTTAAGAGCATGACCCATTTGGCGGTTCTGCTAGTGAGAGCAGCTTTGGACAAGAAATATTTAAGTGGATCAATTTTAGCAATTAATTGTGTCTTATTATTTAGCATATAGTGTCATAGTTTCTATGTGCTGAACACTAATGTCAAACATGCTCTTTCAATGGGAGTGTAATTGAGTTCATATCCTACCAACGTTTGACTGATGTAGTAAATGGCGTGTTCCTTCCCTTGATCATCTGTTTGCGCCAATAATGCCCCCAATGCCATTGCAGTAGCACATATATACAAAATAAGGGGTTTTCTAGGAGCAGGAGGCATCAATACGGGAGGTGATGCTAGATATTCTTTTAATTTCTCAAAGGCCTTTTGACATAGGCAATCCCATTTAAATTTTGTGTCTTTACGCAACAGGTGTGCAAATGGATGGCACTTGTCTGCTAGCTGTGAAATGAAACGCCTGACAGACTGGAGTTTTCCCTAGAGACTGCGCAGTTGTCTGAGAGTTTTTGGTGGAGGCATTTCCATAATAGCTTTTACCTTTGCAGGATCAACCTTGATTCCTATGCGGGAAACAATGAATCCTAGTAGTTTTCCTGATGTGACGCCAAACACACACTTTTTGGGATTTAGGCGCAGCTTGTATTTTTCTCATCTTTCGAAGATCTGTTTTAGAATGGGAATGTGTTCTTGTCTTGTCTTGGATTTTCCTAGTAGATCATCCACGTAGTCCTCCATAATTTTGTGCAAGAAGTCATGAAAAATTATTGTCATTGCCCGTTGATACGTAGCTCCAGCATTTTTAAGGCCAAAAGGCATGACCCGGTAACAGAAGGTACCCCATGGTGTTGTGAATGCAGTTTTATGATGATCCTCATCTACTATCCTGATTTGGTTGTATCCAGAAAACCCATCAATTAGCGATAACATTTCATGTCCTGCTGTAAGGTCCACAATCATGTCTATATTGGGGAGTAGGAAATCATCTTTAGGACAAGCTATATTTAGATCTCGGAAATTTGTGTAGATGCAGATGCCCCCAGCAGGTTTGCCGACAGGTACAATGTTGGAGACCCATTCAGCATAATCTATTGGTTTGATAAATTCTGCGTCTAACAACTTTCGGAGTTCCGCCTTGACCAAGAGTGCAATATGTGGGTGCATTTTGCGCAATTTTTGTTTTACAGGTTTTGCATCTGGGCGGATGGCGAGATTGTGAACCACCAAGGCAGGGTCCAACCCTGGCATATCGGAATAGGACCATGCAAAATTGATTTTTACCTCTGTAAGGAAGTTGATGAAGTCTTGTTTCTCGATTTCTATGAGGGATTTGGCAATGAGCACATTTTTCGGAATGACCTCGGTGCCCATGTTGATGTTGTCTGTGTCTTCTATCAACAAATTTGATTTGTCCTGTGGAAGGTAACCAATGGTAAGGAGGTCAAATCCCTCATCGTCAAGTGCCTTTTCCAGGTTTTCACTTTCAGATACACCATTTGTTTTTATTTCTTGTTCATCCAAAGGCGCCTCAGGGAGGTTTTCACCTAGGGAATCATATCTTTTTCTTTTATTATCTTTTTTGTGGCTAAGGGCATTGACTTGACTACCAAAGTATCCCTTTTCATGTAGTTGAATGCCCTTGATTCTGCTACAATCTTCCATATTTTGCGTTGTTAGGAGAGCAATGAGAGCATTATCGTCGGCGCAGATATCTAAAGTGGGTTTGTCTCATTGGCCCCAGTCAATGAGTTCAGGATGGACAAGATGTAGCTCATGTGAAGTGGGAGGGGTTACGGGGGTGATGGTATTGATATAAGCGTCCAAGAAGATATCTTTCTCATATTCATAAGGCATTTCATGGAATTCCTCTTCATCAACGCTTTCGATATCCGAAGAAGGACTAGAAGGGGCACCAGCGATAGTAATGTTAGGCACCGGGGTGTACCCCAAGCCTCTGTTGTATCTATAGGAGATAAGATTTATAGGTGTTTTTCTTCCTTTCTCCTCTGGTCCCAGGTCGTGTCCTTTGTAACCCATTTTTTCAACTATGGCAGATGCTTTTGGGTACATTTCTTTGGATATTCTTGTTGGATCTTCATCTTCTTCCTGATACAGCCATGAAGAGATTTCTGCTTCAAGGCTCTCGTTATCAAGTGGGCCCCATTGCTGGAAGGTGGTGTTTTGGCATTGCATGACTGGTTTTGGGTCCTTTTTTATCTCTTTTGGTTTTCCAAATGACTTAGGAGAGAGAGGGAGGTTGCCTATTAATAAGACATCCTCCAATTTGTATTCTCCACAACCATTGTCCAAGATCTTGATTTGATTATCTGGTTGGGATGATATGGAGGCAACATTTGATGTGTCAGATGGAGGTGTTGGCGAGGGTCTACTTAGTGGGCAATGATACATATGCTTCCCCTCTAATAGTTTGCAATATTGAAAAGGTTGGGGATCACCTTTGATAGTGATCTCTCTTCCGTTATAGGGGAATTTGATGCATTGGTGATAGGTGGAGGGTATGCCCTGCAAGGAATGAATCCATGGCCTCATGAGGAGAATGTTGTAGGGGAGGTCAAGATCTAGTATTTGGCAAGGGGTTTCAATTGTAATGGGGCCCACTTGAAGAGGTAAGGTGACCACGCCCTTTGAAATTCTTTCTGCATCATCATATGCCTTTATTGTGATCCTTCTTGATGTGTCTATCAGATCCTCAGAAAGTCCCAATTGTTTTATTAATTTGTATGTACACAGATTTAGCCCGGATCCACCTTCTATTAGGATACGTTTGACCTTGTGCTTGTGGATAAGAGCTTCGATGTGCAAAGGTTTGTTATGGTCTTCATCTGCGAGAGCATCTTTGGAGTTAAATATAATGTGCTGCTGGGCAGCAAGGTTTCCAATGAGGGCTTGGAATTGGGTGACGTTTATGTTATTTGGAACGCGTGATTGGAGAAGGGCTTGTTCCAAAATTTCTTTATGGACCGGGGAGGTCTTGAAAAGTTCCAAAATGGAGATCTGCGCGGGTGTCTTCCCAAGTTGATCAAGGAGGTCATATCGGTGAGTGGAAGACATGGGTGGGGGGTTTGGTGGGGGAGGAACTCCTTGGATGGTGACTCTTCCTCAGCGTGTAGTTGCATTGCAGTCATTCTGGAAATGGGAGGTGGAAGGCGTGGCGCCTTGAATGACTATCCTAGCAGGATTTGGTCTGCTTTGGGAAGAAGGAGAATTGACTCCTTGGATGGTTATGACATTGACATGATTGTCTGCAGGTTCAATGCAACCTACTAAAAAATCAAAACCAATTATGTGATTAGCGTAGTCATAACCCATTGCGTTAGATGATGAGCCTTTTCCTTTATCATGCTTCGGGAAGGGTTCCTGGTACATTTTGAGTTTGTCATTGTTATTACCAGGTTTTGTATTTGCTATCTCAATCTCACCTCTATCAATGAGATCTTGTATGTAGATCTTTAGTTTCATACACTTTCGTGTATCATGTCCCTTGATACGATGGTATTCACAATACTCATTTTCATTATATCATCTTGGTTTAGGTTGATTGGAGTCAAACGAGCGAGTGATTGGAAAAACCACTATACCTGCTTGGACAAGTTTTTGAAACACCACTTCAATAGGCTCAGCTAGAGGAGTGAAATCTCTTGGAGTCCTATTATTCGATCGGGGTGGTCGTCCCTGGATTGAGACATTGTTGTGAGGTTTTTGGGATTGATTTTGGTTGTTGAATTGATGATTGGTGGTGGTGGATTTTGGGGGAGCAGCCATGGTTTGGACCCGCTTTGCATCAATTATACCATCATTGACCACATTTTTGTTTTTGGACCAGAATTTTGGCTTGTCGTTATAGTAAGAGGAAGAACTTTGTGTTGATTTCTGGTAATGTTTCAAGGTTCCTTCCTCCAACAAGACACTTTCGAGGGCGAGACCCTTATCTGTCAATTTTTGGAAGGATTTGATACATTGAGATATTAAAGGTCTTGAAAGTTCAGGCACCAAGTTCTTTTGGAATAGCTCAATTTGATGTTGTTCTAGCATGTCCCACTGGAATTTCTTGATAAGATGTCACCATATTTGTAGGAAATTGGCGAAGGTTTCTCCGGGCCTTTGTTTTGTATTACATAAGTCCATCATAGATACATCATTACCCATGTTGTATGCATAGTGGGCCACAAATTTTTCTGCCAAATCTGGAAAAGAGACAATGGAACCTCATGGTAAAGATGAGAACCATGCCAAGGCGTCTCCCATGAGACTCTTGGGAAAGAGTCTGCGAAGATAAACGTCACTATAGGAGACTTCTTGGCATAAGATGTGGAATTCTCGGACATGGTCACGGGGATCTCATTTGCCTTCATATTTGGTGAATTTAGGGATCTCAAATCCCAGGGGATATGGTGCAACTGATATAGACGGGTCGTAAGGACAAGGGCAAAACTCTTTGAACAAGTAAGTTTTCCTTTTATTAGTCCTTTGTTTCATGTCCTTGATGATATTCTTCATGTCTTGAATTTATTTGATGAGGTCTTGTTGTGGACTTTGATATTGATGAATTGTATTTGCCCCAAGAATTGGATGAACCAAAAAAGGTGCACCACCACCAATATATTGATATGATGAGGAGGTGGGAACGTGGGATGTGATGACCGATGTCGTTGGGGTTTGAGGGACAGTTGGTTGTGGTTCGCCAACTGTTGTGATGGGGTTGAATACGGCTCAGATAAAATTTGCGACATTGTTGGGAGGAAGGGAAGTTTGTGGAATAGAAATTTGTGGTTGAATAGAAGGAGGTGGTATAGAAGTTTGTTGGAGAATGGATGAGATCGGATTTGATAGTGGTATGGATGGTAAGGATGAAGAAGGTGGGATGGAGACCACGGTGGGAGGTACTGCGGGTGGCATTGATTGAGCCTGGATGATTGATGGGGCTGCAATTGATTGAGTTTGAATAGTAGGTGTAGCAACACTTTGTGTGGGAGCGAGGTCTCCTTGTGGTTGTTGGGTGAGAGCGGATCTATTAAATTTAGGCGGAAGTTGAGCTCCATGTTCAAGGAGAGTTTTCAGAAGTGCAGTAGGATTGTGTTTAATAAAATTTTCTATCATCTCTTGGTTATAAGAATCCGCTAGGAAATTTTGCACTTCCGGAAAAAGTTCATCTTGGTTAACCATGTCAAGATTTTGACTTTGATCTTGATCGCTAGGTTGCCCACTTTGTGTATGATCTTGCGTGGGATCTTCATATAGGACATCAATGTCTGACATGCCATATTGTTGTTCAGCCATCTTTTTCTTTTGGGATCGAGTTGCGACCATACACGATATTTGTGATGAAAGGAGTTAAGAAAAATGTGATGAAAGGACTTAATAAATTTGTGATGAAAGGATTTGAGAAATTTGTGATGAAAGGATTTAAGAAAATTGAGGATGAAAGGATTTAAGAAATTTGAGGATGATTGATGAAGAAGGTATGGTAGTGATGGTTTAGAAGAAACTTGATAACTAGGTTGTCTTTGGTATGAGCATGAAGGATCGATTCAAATGACAAGTTGTATGAAGGGATACGACCACCCTGATTTGGATGATAGTTGGTGTTTCAAAGGACAAACTTGAATTTTGATGGAGAGGATGGACTCTTAGCTTCTCTCTTAGGCTTATGAAATATGGGATGCCAGAGTTTTGACACAATTTTTTTTTTTTGGACTTGGTGTGGGTAATGACTTGGACAATTATTTGTGTCTTGACAAATGTTTTGTGTTTTTAGTCTTCTCTTGGCAAGTATGTATCAAACAAAGCAAACATAGTGATCAAATGCATATTATATCAAAAACACTCATGCTCATATACAACATTCTTAAGACTAGCAAGGACAATAGTCATTGAATCCCAATTGGTTTCCCATCTACGCTTACCCAGAGCGGACACTTAGATGCTTGACCCCACTGGCTCCCCTCCATGACACTCACTTCTCGGGGCAGCCAAGCATCAATTCCCATGAAAACTCCTCATGGTGAACTTTGTGTCTCTACTAAGGGCCGTAAAAATATGGGCCGCTTCAGAGGTCCAACCTCCTGCACCAATGACTAGAAGGTTTTTGGCCACTGTGAACAAGGTGTTTAGTAAGTCTTCCGTTAGGAGCTACCCTTCGAAGTTGCGCAAGCGCAATTGAGGCCTATAGCCCAACGAAGCACCAAGAACTTAGCAGTCACACAAGCGTGATTGAGATCTCTAGGATCCTACTAAGCACCCAATGTGAGAGTGAACTCTCATATAGCCCCAACCATTAACCCTTTCGTAGTCAATGGCCTATTTATTATAGTGAGTTGGGAACCCCAGATCCGGGTGTACTCACTTGGGTCGTTCCCCTCTTACCTTCTCAAAGAGCAAGTTGGGAGGGCAGGCCCACTAGAGGTAAACACACAATCAAACAAGAAAAGGTTGGAGGGTTTGGATTTCTGATCGTCTAGTAAGACGAGAGCATACTTTCCTACCTTTATGTTTTTCTTAAAGACACATAAGACAATGGTTCATTCCATTTTAATTAATATCTAGGTGCCTAGTTTAAATAAATGCACAAGATTTGGTTGGATCAGCTAGGCAACCTGCAAAACAACTTGATTAGTAGTTTTGAAAAATGGAGTCTTCAACAAGCGTCCTGCAAAACAACTTGATTAGTAGTTTGAAAAAAATGGAGTCTTCAACAAGTGTCCTGCAAAACAATTTGATTAGTTTGAAAAAATAGAGTCTTCAACAAGCGTCCTGCAAAAAACAAGAAAATGACAAAAATATTTATTTTATTTTATTTTTTGGGAATGAATAGAAAAACATGAATAAAAACTTTTTTACTAATGACAAATGTGGATTTGAAGAAAGCTTTGATGGGTAAATGGGGTTTGACTAGGTTTTTGCCACTTTCCAAGGGATAGGCAAGCGAAAAATGGGGATTTTGGAGGAGAGATGAAGGAATGGGAAAATTTGTCCAAGAGGGACAAAGAAGCAAAAGTTGGAGATGGATAATATGGGAAAAATTTGGAGGTGATTGGATAAAAGGGGAAGAAGTTATGGCAAACCCTAAAAATAGAGAAATATGGGATTTAGGCTTCAAAAAGTGGATTTTTGGGATAAGGCCTCCAAGGAAGAAAATGTGGAAAATGGCAATGCGGAGAATCTGGTGGAGTTTGGAGGAAAATGGAGTCAAGATAAAGAAGATATGGCGAAAAGACAGAAACCCTAGATTTAACACAGTAGAAACCCTAAATTTAACAGAATAAAAAAAAATGTCAAAGGTCTGGATTTCTGATTGTCTAGATAGACAAGAGCATAATCTCCTACTTTCACACTTTCTTGTAGTCAGAGCATACAATCGCGCTAAACAGAATAGAAAAGTGAAAGGTCTGGATTTCTGATTGTCTATATAGACGAGCATACTCTCCTACTTTCACACAGATTATAATTAAACAGAGCAGATAACAGAGCAAATAACAGATCGGATAACAGGAATTCAAATTCCCACAAAAATGCTCGCGCTAATCGCAGAGCTATCGTGTTGAAACTGAAACAGAAACAAAAAAAGAACAGAAACAAAAATGCAACAGAAACAGAAAAGAAGCTGTTGCGTAGAAATACAAAGCTGCTATTCTGGAACCTACAAAAAAAAAAGATTTTTTTTTTCTGCAGTCATGCTATTCTGAAACCTGTGTCTCACAACTCACAAAAACCTAAAAATAAAACATTAGTTCTTAAGGACGTGGGTCCCACCGGGCGTGCCAAAATGAAGAGGGGAAAATAGATTTGAAGGTCAAATGATCAAAACATAACGAAATAAACATGCAGAATGCTAAAATATCATTAAAAGACCATTTCACCTTGCTATTTTACCTTCTCCTTCGGATTGAGCTTGATGAAGTGAAGACGCCCCTTGATAATGCTCCACTTGATGTGCTCCTTTGATTGCTGGATGTGGATGGCTCTCCAATGTTGTGCACAAATGGAATGGATTTGAAAAATGATAAGAATGAGATGATCAAGTTGCCAAGATGATTTCATGGGCTCAAAAGGGTAGCATAAACTTACTGGATTTCAAGATGTTTTGAATGAAGGGATGGAGCCCTATTTTATAGGAAGAGGAGAGGAAAACGGATGGCTAGGATGAATTCGAGATGAAGGGCTAAGATTTACTTGTGAGCTCACACAAGGTCCAAGAGAGGGTGTGGAGACCAAGAAATATGCCTTAAAGGCATTTCGTATCTCCACACTCCACAAGATGCATTGGAGGAATTAAAAATTCTCCAAAAAAGGATATCATGGGGATTGGAGGAATAAAAAAGAATTAAAAATTCCTTGAGAGAGGGGATGCCTAGAGGAATGTGTGATTTCAAAAATCTTAAATTCACCTAGGAAAAGAGCATTTAAAGCTAGTGGCTGGATGAAAAGGACAAAGAGTTGACTTTGTGGCTAATCATGATGATTAACCATTAATGACTCAATAGGAGGGGGATTAGAGGAAATGTTAGGTGGGATTAATATTTGTAGGAGAATTTGACTAGGAGAGAGAATGAGTGGAGGGAATAAAAAATTAGAAGAATAATGTTAAGTGAGTTTAAGGAGTTTCTAGAAGAATGAATTAAGAAGATGATTTGTAGGAATCATGTAGGTTAACTAATTAATTGAGATTAATTAGCTAAGAGGAAGATTTGTGAGGATTTGATTTTTTTAGAAGAATAAAGAAAGGGATTGATTTATTAAATCAATCAATCATATGCTATAGTGACAATATTAATTATATTTAATTAATATTGAGAGGAATTTGAATGAACATAATTAATTAATTAATTATGCGAGAAATTAAAAATAATTAAAATAATTATTTTTAAGTGTCCATAGCCATACTTAATTGGTTTACCGGTATTAAGCATTAATTTGTTTAAGTTGTTTTTGGTTTGTAATTATTAGACAACTGATTCACCCCCCTAACTCCCCCCACCCCCCTCTCAGTTGTCCCCGAGACCTAACAATTGGTATTAGAGCTTAGTCCTCTTTTGCAGAAGTTTAACAGCTTGAGGAGATCCAATGTCTACTAATTATTTTAGGAAGGACAGTCCTAAACTTGATGGAACCAACTATGGGATATGGAAGATCAAAATGAAGACACATCTAAATTGCATTGGAAAGGACATCTGGGATGTTACAAAGAATGGTTATACTACTGTTGTACCAGGTCAGCCTAGTCCAGCTAACTTGACAAAAGATGAAAAAAATGATTGCAAAGAAAGAGAAGCACTTTTGAGCGCATTATCAGATCAACAAATCATGGGACTATCAGATAGGTCTACTGCTAAAGCTATTTGGGATCATATGGAAACACTGAATGAAGGAGATTCCATAGTCAAAATTGTTAAACTTGAAAGCTTCCGGGTCAGGTATGAACATCTGAAAATGGAAGAAGATGAAAGGATTTCTGCTTTTATGGAAAGAGTAAATGAAATTGTTTTGGGTATTAAATGTTGTGGAGGAACCTTAAGTGAGGATGAAATTGTTTCAAAAGTTTTAAGAGGATTGCCACCGGCATATAAAATGAAAGTCACTGCTATAAATGAGTTAAGAACAACGCCAAATGCATCAGTTACTAGGGATACATTGATTGGGAAACTTTCAGCTTTTGAAATTGAAGAATTTGGTCCTGTTGCTACTATTAAGACAGATTTGGCCTTTAAAGCATCAACATCATCTGCTCCATCATTTGACAAATCTGATTGGAAAGCCTTTTATGCAAGAGAACTTGAAGAAAGCAGGAAAGAAAATGAAGAACTTGAAGAACTTGAAGCACTATTTGCAAGGAAAATGCCTAAAGGTCCAGTTGGAAGTAAGTATGAAGGTAAAGCACCTTTTAAATGTTTTAACTGCAATAAGATCGATCATATGGCTTCAAGATGCCCTGATAGACATGCTAGACTAAGAGAAGAAGCTAGAAGGACATACAAGCCTAATCCTAAATATCAGAGATACAGATTTAAGAAGAATAAAGACAAATCTTGTTATGTTGCTGATGAAGGAGTGACTGATGATTTTGATGAAGATCTGGTAGACAATGGATGGGTTTTTGTTGCTATAACTGAAGATCAACCGACACCTACAGTGCAACCGGTAGAACAAGCCTTGGCAGCTAAAGTTGAAGTAAAGGATGAATGGATCATTGATTCAGGATGCTCACATCATATGACAAGAGATAAAGGTAAATTCTTGAACTTTCAAGAATATAATGGTGGGTTAGTGAGATTTGGAGATGACAAAGCTTGCTCAATCAAAGGTAAGGGTTCAATATCTCTTAATGGTAAGCATAACACTAACAATGTCTACTATGTTGAAGGATTAAAGCATAATCTTTTGAGTGTTGGTCAATTAGTTGAGAAAGGATTTCAGTTACAATTCAAAAATGGAAAATGCAAAATCATGAATAGAACTGGTTTAGAAATTGCAACTGGTAATCAGACTAGAGGTAATATCTTTCATTTGAATAACAATGAAAAGACATGCTTAATTGCACATATAGATGAAAGTTGGTTATCGCATAAAAGACTCTGTCATGTAAACTTTGATTGCATGGTGAAGATCAGTACTCCTAAGGCAATTAGAGATTTACCTAAAATTGTCAAACCTCAGAATACAGTATGTAAGGAATGTCAATTTGGAAAACAAGTTAGAGCTAGTTTCAAAAGTATTCCAGAAAAATCCAATAATGCTCTTGATTTGATTCACACTGATTTATGTGGTCCAGCTAGAACTAAAAGCTTACAAGGTGATAGATATTTCATGCTAATCATTGATGACTATTCTAGAACGTGATGGGTTACTTTTCTCAGAGAAAAATCAGAAGCACTTGGAAAGTTCAAACTGTTCAAAGCAATGGTTGAAAATGAAACCGGTAAGAAAATCAAATGTCTTAGATCAGATCAAGGAGGAGAATTTACATCTAAGGAATTTAATACATTATGTGAAGTGAATGGAATCAGAAGATAGCTATCAGCACCTCAGACACCACGGCAGAATGGAGTTGTTGAAATGAAAAACACAACTATCTTGGATGCAGCAAGAAGTATGTTATCAGAAGCAAACCTACCACATGTATATTGGAGAGAAGTAGTCAGTACATCGGTCTATACATTCAACAAACTTCACATCAAAGGTGAAACCGGTAAGACCCCTCATGAACTATGGTTTGGTAATGCTCCTAATCTTAAGTATTTCAAAATTTTTGGAAGTAAATGTTATATCAGAAGAGATGAGTACATTGGCAAATTTGATCCTAGAAGTGATGAAGGAATATTTCTTGGTTATTCATCTAAGAGCAAGGCATATAGATGTTTTAACAAAAGATTGCAGAAAATTGTTGAAAGTACAAATGTAAAGATTGATGAACAATTCAGAGGAACTTCAAGGTATATAGACTCTGAACCAGCAACAAAAATTTTGACAAATGAACCTACACTGAATTCACCGGTACGAAATGAAGATCCAGTTACCCCGGTAACATCTGAGGATTCCACAGTAATTGAGGAACAACAACAAACAAAGACACCCCGGTATGTAAGACTGAATCATTCTGAAGATCAAATAATTGGAAACAAGTTTAAAGGAGTTATGACAAGAGGAAGATTGGCAAATGAAGAGGTATGTCTTATTTCTCAAATTGAATCATCATCTGTTAATGAGGCATGTGAAGATAAATTTGGGATTAAAGCTATGGAAGAAGAATTAGAACAAATTGAGAAAAATAACACTTGGACATTAGTTCCCCGACCTAAAGATAAAAATGTAATTGGAACAAAATGGGTATTCAGAAACAAACTTAATGAAGATGATAAGGTTGTCAGAAATAAAGCAAGACTAGTGTGTAAGGGATATTCTCAGAAGGAAGGAGTTGATTACAATGAAACCTTTGCACCGGTAGTTAGAATTGAGGCAGTCAGATTATTTTTGGCTTTTGCAGCACACAAGAACTACAAAGTTTATCAAATGGATATTAAATGTGCATTTTTGAATGGATATCTTGAAGAGGAAGTCTATATTGAACAACCTGATGGACTTTCTTTGACAGATGACAATGATATGGTTTGTAGGTTAAGAAAAGCTTTGTATGGATTAAAACAAGCTCCAAGAGCTTGGTATGCAAGATTGGATAAGTATCTTTTGTAGATTGGTTTCACTAAAGGAAATAAGATTCTTTTTAGGATTGCAGATTTCATAGACTAACAAAGGTATATTCTTGAGTCAATCAAAATACTTAAAAGAGTTACTTAAGAAATTTGGGATGGAGAACTCTAAACCGGTAAGCACACCTATGACTACAAATGACAAACTATCTTAAAGAGATGAATCTACTCTTGTTAATCCAACAAGGTACAAATCTATGATAGGAGGTTTACTGTATTTAACACAAACCAGACCTGATATTATGAATGCAATATGTATTGTTTCAAGATTTCAAAGTAATCCTAGAGAAAATCATGAATCAACAGTAAAAAGGATTTTCCGGTACTTACAAGGCACTATAAATCTTGGATTATGGTACCCCAGAGATGAAAACTTTGAACTATGTGCATACACAGATGCAAATTGGGCAGGAGATGTGGATGATAGAAAAAGCACCACCGGCGGAGCATTCTTTCTTGGAACCAGATTAGTTTCTTGGTTGAGTAAGAAACAAAGTTGTACATCTTTATCAACAGCAGAATCAGAATATATTGCAGCAGCAACTAACTGTACACAGGTACTATGGCTTAAGCAAATGTTGAAAGACATAAAGGTAAAATTCAAGGAACCTATTACTATCTATTGTGATAACACTGCAACAATTGATATATCTAAGAATCTGGTGTTACATTCTAAAACCAAACATGTTTCTATCAAACTGAATTTTCTAAGGGAAAATGTTGAAGCAAAGGAAATAAAACTGGTTTATGTGAATACTAAAGAGCAAATTGCAGATATCTTTACTAAACCTCTGCCTAAAGAGACTTTTGAATATCTCAGAGATCAGCTTGGCGATTGTCATCAACCGGCAGAATTAACAGACAAATCTTTTTTTCCGGTCCTTGATGGGAAGCTACTTCTCAGGGGGAGTAGTTGGTATATTGAATTGATTGGTATTTTGTATATGAACTTGGTTTTGTTGTGACTTTGGCATTTGATGTCAAAGGGGGAGAGATTGGTATGGAAAAACTTTGAAAAACACAAGAAAAACACATGTTGCTCCCAGGGGGAGAGATTGTTGTTTAGGAGAGATTATTACTCTCTGTATCTATATTTTGATTTCTGGTTATGATCTCTTTTAGGAGATTGTTGGTTTTTGGTATTTAGCATTTTTGTTTTGGCACTTTGATGGTTTTTCCATCTTGTGTTGCCATCAATGCTAAAGGGAGAGATTGTTGGTATTTTGGTATGGTTTTGTCATTGATGTCAACACCTACTAAACACTTATCAACTCTGGCACTTTGGAGAATCAACAACATTCACCGGCAAACAAGTAACTCGTGCACAGTCACCGGTATCTGGTTACACCGGCAAGATACAATGATTACCGGCACTTGGAATGATATGGAAAACACTTGGTAATGTTGAAGACATCGTGTGGACACTTTGTTTTGGAGAATTGTTTATTGGTATATTCATGTTTGCATATTTGTTGTTATCGACAAATAGGTCTAGGGTTACACCGGCAGGTTTATCTTTTCCAGATCAACATGGCACTCTATAGAGATGATTAATTATTGTTGTAAATGCATTAAGCCGATATGTTCAATCGGTTATTGCATCAGATATTGTGTTATTTGTAAAATGATTTTATTGCAATATCTTGTAGAGCCGACCTACTAAAATTGGTCTTAGGTTATGGTATAAATGTAAGATCTTAGATGTAAGATCAAGTGTGGAATGCGAAAAAGAATTGTGTGAAGGTATATGCGAGAATAAGTAGAGCTATACACACAGACATCATTTGAAAATTGAAGGAGGGTTTTTGTGAAAGCATATCAGCATTACACCGGTATTGAATCCAGCATATGAAGATGCTATTTTGTGCAATAAATTCTTATTGGATTTAACCATCCAATTGTAGTCAGTGTGACTCCCATTTTGTGATTGAGCAGTGAGCTCTAGGCGGTTGGCCTTTCTGCATGTGCAGACCTCATTTATGTACACTTACTATCTATAGTAGTATCATCTAATTGTGGGTAAGTTTTCCCACCGTGGTTTTTCCCCTTACAAGGTTTCCACATACAAATATTGGTGTTATGTATTGTGGATGACTTTGTGTTTATGTTTCATGCACTAATCTTTACCATTATAGCAATTAACTGTTAAAACTGTCTACCGGCATACTTAACTGGTTTACCGGTATTAAGCATTGATTTGTTTAAGTTGTTTTTGGTTTGTAATTATCAGACAACTAATTCACCCCCCCCTTCTCAGTTGTCCCCGGGACCTAACATACCGTTGGCGGGGCCATTTTATTTCGTGAGCGCTAAGTTGTGTTAGACTTGTCTATCTAATGATTTTCCTAAGTCTATAGTCGGTCTCATTTTAATATTTGTGCCCACGCCCATAGTTTTCCTAAGTCCAAAATTCCTAAGTATTTTGGCTAATTGATAAAGACAAGACAGATCTGATAGTTCGTGCTTCCCCATGGTTGAAAGTGCAAGGATGATAAAGACCGCGACATCACGTGATGATGCCACGTGTGCTCGGCAGAGAAAGGTGAGCTGACGGTTTGACCTTTCAAATTTTGATATTACCAGTTCCTAGCAGGTAAAGCCCGAGTTATTAGAAATGAATGTTTCTGCACGTGCTTATATCAAGTGGTAATGTTTTAATTCTGGTCTAAGAAATGCTCGGGAGTTAGCAACCATTGTTAAGTGACTAGTGCAGTTAGAAAGTAAATAGAGAGCATATCCAACAGTTTTCGTGATCCCACGATCGAGAGATGCGAGGATATTATGGACTGCGACATCACGAGGATATCCCTTGCAACACAAAATCGCTATCCCTCTGGTGTAATCGAAATAGTAAGTTTGTCTAAGCTCCTTCATCTGTTCTTGAAACAATTGATGTTATAAATTGTGCACAAAATTATAAGAAAAAAAATTCAATTATTCTAGGGTTAGAAGCTAAACAGAGAAGAGTGAAATTTGTTTAAATTATTGTTGTAATTTAAATCTTGTGTTAGCCCTAGTCTTTTCTTTCTCAATTTGAAGTTGTAGTAGAAAAACCTAGTTCAAAAGATGGCTCCCTCATGAAAGCATTCGGGGCAAACTGAATACATGAAAATGAATCTTTATGATGATTTCTTGGACCAATTGAAGCCCTCGACAAATGATAGATACCAAGGGTAGAGATTTATGAGTGGAAAAACCCTAGGAGAAGGGTTAACTGATAAAGCATTCTGCTTGGCGGATGCTAGTATACCAATGACCGGATTAGAGATGTTCAAACTATGGTATGGACAGAGGAACTTGCATTCCCCACTATCCAGTCCCTGGCAGTATGATTTGGGTAAGTTAGTAGTGTCGGGTGTCTTCATGGATGTTGACCTTCTCAAAGCTATTGCTAATAGATATGACCATGTCTCAAGGGTTATTAGGGGAAATGAAGGAGAGATTTTGTTGACCATCAGAAGGAAAGAATTCCAGGATATTTTTGACCTATATGAACCATTTGCAAACCTGGTGCAAGTAGACCTGAATGAGATAAAAGAAAAATACTATAAAATGAAAGAGTTCATTAGATGTAATTTCCTTCCAATGCACTTGGCTAGAGAAGGGAACACAACATACCATATTGGCCCTAGCTCATAGGAGCCATTCCCTATTGGTGCTTTTGCTCCCTACTTTCAGGCTACCTTTTTCTCTATGTGCGAGGTTTTGGGTTTCAATCCAATTACAGTTATGCCACCTAATTTCATGTACATGGCCATGCAAATTCAACATCCGGATTATACAATGGTTTTTGAATTTGCCCCATACCTTGAAGAAAAGATTCATGAGGGTTAAAAATGAAGTGGCTAGTGCTAAATTCTTCTGGTATTCCTTACTCATGCATATGTTTCTATTTAGGAACATAGATTACTTTGAGGGTACCATGAACCTCAAAAGAATAATTGATAATAAGGAAATTCCAATGCAGCTTTGGAGCACAGATATGTCTTGGGATAGACAGGAGACTAGCTTTGTAAGATTTGATAACAACTTTGCTTCTAAGTTGAGGCAAAGGTTAACAGTAAACCCGCCAAGGATTCCCAAATAATTGCATGATTTTGTAAGGCCCAAAGAGAGGTTGCCACTTCTCAGGATTGAGCACAATTGGGGGGATTTTATCCCTTATCATGTAAGCACTGTTATCAGAATCTACGGTTTCTCTGGACAGCCACATGTACTGTCTTTCAACGTTCCTTTGAGAATGGGTTTTACTGAGGTAATGTGGCAGATAGGGTGCATTCATGACAAGGAATTAAAGGGAAGGGGCAAAGGAACAATTTTCCCTAATTACAATATCATCCCTTATTTTGTAATTCTAAAAGGAGGATATGAACATTTTGATAAATTATTTGTTGCATATCATTTGGGGGTGAGCATAGCTAGACACAGTGATCTTGAGGGGTTCTACAATATCTTCAAAACAAGAATAAAAGGAGGTCTATTGCCCCATGAGCATAACTTTCCTGAGGATATAATTAGAAATGAATTTGATCTCATGACTCAGGAGTGGAGGAAAGAAAAATGGATTATCTTCATAAAGTTATGGGCTGAAATCCAAAAGATGGATCCAAATTTTGATCCAGTGAAAAATTTTACCCCATTTTGTGCTAAGGTCGAATTTGTTATGAACAATTTTGATGAGTTAAAGCTAATTCTAAAGGAGAAGATGGCCAAACTTGAAGAAGTTCATGACCGACAATAGTCAAGCTCACAATCTCCTTTGTCTCAAAGAGTAGGTGGCATGGTAGAAAGGAGACTTGTTCATGAATCTTCTCAGAAAAGAGCAAGAGAAGAAACAAGTGATGAAGAGGAGAGAAGCAACGACAGTGGAAGGTTAGTAAGGAGAAAGGGTAAAAAGATGATGAGTAAAGAGCCTTCCCCGAAAATGCAAATCAATCATTTTCAAGGAATCAAGATCATTGATCTTGAAGACTTAGACAGAAGTCCTTTGCCATCACCTATGCCTTTTTCACCTGTAAGGTAGGATGAAGAAAAAATGGAGGAAGATATGTTCATAGCAACAAATGCAGAATGCAACTTGGTGTTCCTCTTTTGCCCCCTAATCTGGAGTTGGACCTCACTCCTTTAGATATTCAAGGTAAAGCTTTCAGGGATGCAAGAAAAGAAGCATGTGATAAGTTCCTTGAAGTTGATACTTTTGTGAGGAGCCCAACCTTTCTACAACTAGTATGGAAGATGAAGATTGATGAATACAAAAGAAGAATTGTTGAGAAAAAGGCCCAAAGGCCAGATAGATCTGATCAAGACAATCAGGAAGAGGTCAAGAATGAAATGATGGAAGAGTTTAAGGAAATCACTACTATTGAGGGAAGGAAGATTATAAGTCAGGTTGGAGTCCTGATATTACCAGAATGGGACATAGCAGATGTAGTGTCTTTTGATGCAATCAAAAAATCAAAAGGTCAGCATTTCAATTCAAAGAAGGAAGCAAGGTTGACATTAAAAGGATCAGATTTTGTGGATGATTATGCAACCTTGGCAATATGGGCACTCGAAGAAGGACCTAGAAAGCCTAACATCAATGACTTAAACCCCGATTTGAGGGGAGACCTGATTATAAAAAGAGCATCTGACACATCAAGTGTAGAGGCTACAAAGTTGAATGTTGATGTTGCTAAGTTGGCACATGAGACTTCAAAAAGAGAAGCCTTGGAAAAGGAAGAGCTAATGAGAAAGTTTGATAAACTATTCAATGATTACAATGCATCTCAGCAAATGTGTGTGGAGTTGCAAATGAGAGTGCAACTCTTTGAGCAGGGACAAATAAAGGTTTCCTTTCCTGCACTTACAGGGCCATTTGAGCCATCAACATCTAGGTCATCACATGTGGTCCAGGAAGAAGAAGCAATTCAACCTTATATAAGTGTTGGTATCCCTGGTATGTCATTAGTCCCATATGATGATGATGAGCCCGAAGCCACAAGATCAACTGAACCAACTCAGTCTCAACTTTTAGAAAAGATTGTTGAATTAGAAAATAAGCTGAAAGAATCAGAAGATCAATTAGTCGGGCAACAAAAGGATATAGTTAGCTCAATGCTAACTCATTTGAATGAAAAGGTTGATAGCAGATTCAATAGTGTTCATGCCTTATATTCTTTGTTATTTAATGCTATTCAAAAATTTGATGATGATAAAGAAGTGGCAATTCCTTTGTTTACAAAATGGTTGCAAAGGGGAAATGAGCTCAGAATATTGTCCATGGCTTCTAAGTATCATGCTAAGAGACCACGTGCACTCCAACCAACATACTTGTTGGTAAAATCAATGCAGGAAGCCCAAATTTTGCTGGAAAATATAGAAAGAAATGTAAGGGAACTGATGAAAAGTTTCAGTGAGTTGAATCAAACTCTTTTGCCATATATTGAAGATGAAGAAGGGGCAATCAAGTCTCTACAATTTTGGAAGGAGGAGGCAGAAAGAGTCATCAATGCCTAGGTAGAGCTAATATGTGAAGGGCTAAACATGGATATGCTGGAGGATAGCATGGATAAAATAATTGCCACGGGGTCATTTTTTGAAACTTTTGAAAGAGAGGCAACCAATGTAGCCATTAAATATATTCCATACAGAGCAAAAGCTGATGAAGTCATGAGCTTTGACTGGCCATCTGATGAAGAGTACAATGCATGGAGTAGTATGTATCTAAATGATGAATAAAGGTTGCAAACGGTTTGATATAACTGTTTTTTTTTCTAGTGGCAGATATTTGTGAATCGGTAGAATAGAGATGGTGGTAAAATTCATCATGAGTTTTAGAGAAGCGGTCGCAGATTTTGATCCTGTATGAGCGAAATTAAGGATGGAATATTTTTGTAACAAAATGCAGTTGTATGTGATCATTTTGAGATGATAGGTGTCTCCTCTGGCCTGAAGCTTGTTTGCTCCCTTGTTTTTTATAAAAGGGAATTCAGGGCTATGAGACAGGGTTCCGATTTTGGTCCTTGGAGTATTCTGAATTTTTGGTTCCAATAGCAAAGTCTAGGTGAAACGATAAAGTTGTAAAAGGTCATTTGTAGAGCAAAATAGAAAGAGTCTTGTGTCTTTTTTTTTGTAGGTTCTTGAAAGAGTTATGTATGAATTGTATTTTAACAGAGACAGCCGAATTATTCAATAGAAATATAATTCAAACCCATTTCTCTCTAGTGTATTATTCTATCATATTTTGAATGAATATCATCAAGGATTTTATCATTCATTGCACTGTTGTGGTGTATGTATTTTTTCTTCATGCTTTGGTCGAAGGGACCAATTAAATGCTTGAGTAGAATTGCAAAGTGGTAGGGATATTTGCAGGGATTTTGATACGTAGTTTTGGATTGGGGTTGCAAATATGATGTATCGCAAGGCAATATTATCTTAGGTTTATATGTTGTTAGATAAATTCTGTCGAAATACATTTTATGTAGATGAATTCATGTACCCAATGGAGTAAGGCACTGATTGTAGCTAAGCAAATGTCTTGGTGTTGAATTTTTATTCTGAATCACCAGTTATTTGCTATAAATTATTGAATATCAGAATATTTTCATTTACATGTATGTTGTTATGTGCATTTAATCATCTCATGATCCAAACTGGTTGAGGATCACTGAGGAATTTGCCATTCCTGAGCATTCTCCCTTTCTGTTGAGCCTTTATATGAGATTATTTGCTTTGTTTCATGTATAATTTGTGAGTGTGGCGTAGAGACCACAAATTGGCATGGGGATTACCCTCCCCGGTTTTGCAGAGCCCAAAGTGTAGAAGGATCTTGTATCCTTGTTGATGTTGGTCCGAGTCTAAAGAATATTAACAGTTGGAAGTGGCTTTCCATAGATATTTGGAGGAATCAGCTTGGTCTTTGCCTTGTGTCAGTGTAAACCCGTTTTCGGGCACCAACAAAAGTCATAAAGGTGGTAGGGATTCTTTTACCATACAAATACCAAATTTACATAGAGAAACTCTTTTAAAGGATAACTCCACCACCAAAGAGGTTCAAGCTTGTATTAATCTCAACAAAGAGTGTACACTTACAATCACTTGTTAACATCATAAGAGTACCTACAAAATAACTGTACAATCATTTATCCTATGTTTCTAATATATAAAATGTTAGGAAATAGAAACCATAATGTTATTCAAAACTATGAACCCAAACCATGAGCCATAGAAAAAACTTAATGCCTCCATGGTCATGGTCAAGCAACTCAAAGTTTAACTCATTTTACATGTCTTATGAGTCTAGATTTTATAATAATAATTAAGTTGACTAGTTCTAAAATTTAGGGGCTCCATGAGGGCATTCAATACTTGTGTCATAACTTGCAAATTAGGAAGATGCTCTACAATTCTCAATTTTGACATTTTCAATGGAACCTTGATTCAATGCCTTCTTACACAATATCTCAAGTATTTTTAGAGGACAAATAATTAGTGTGGGGACTTCCAAAGGTTATAACTTTGACTTGGGAGTTCGATTGGGCTGAAATTTTATGTGGAGGAGCATTTCGAAGAGTTGAATAAAATGCCAGTCAATTTATTTGATTACATTATGTCTTGACATTGTTTTGGGACCAAATTCTTTCATATGAGGCCTCAAATTGGACTTCAAATATTTTTTCAAGATTTTCCCAATTTGAAATTTCCAGTTATCTTTTAATTCCCATGTGTACTTTGTATTTCAAGTTGGCAATTAGTGTAACTCTAGTTAGCTTTCAATAATTAGTAACTTTTGTAGCCATGTGAATAAGCATGTGAGATTACCAAAAATAGAAAATTAAGAAACTTGTAAAAATTTACCAAAAAAGGTAATTTTTACATTATATTACATTGTACTTATAAGGGGTTTATTTTCAGTTGTAGAAGCAATGATGATGGAGAAGCATTTACAAATAACGTCCATTAGTTGTAGAAAGAAGTGAAGACAATAATAAGAAGTACAAAACTATATCAAACGTCTGGTTGGTGACATCAAGCATTCAATTAAAGTGATTTAGTGATGGTTTATTTGAGAAGAGAGGGGTTTTCTATAGGAACATAACACAAATTGAAGTACACGAAAATTGGTCCTTACTTGGTTATTAATAAAATCAATAGCAATGCTTATGAGGTATAGTTACTAGGTAATTTCGATAGTTCCCATTTGTTTAATGTTTCTAATTTATATACTTTCCATACTGAAGATCATGATGATGATATTGAGGAGGAATTGGATTGGCAATAGACAATTCCAAGAAGAAAAAGGGAAAAGATGACATAGATTCTAGATAAGAAGACCATTCACACCTAACAAGGACGATACAATAGATATTTGGTATAGTGGGAAGGATTAGCACAATTAGAAAATACATGGATTACAAAGTGGGACTTGAAGAAGCTGGATAAAGTGAGTGACAACAATTTGAGGACAACTTATAGGAATTGCATTCTTTTCAACAAGAAGATAATGATGCAAGGCTTTCAGAGACCATAACTTTTGACTTGAAGTTTGATTGGGCTAAAATTTTACGTGGAGCACAAAAAGTTGAATAAAATGCCAATAAATCTATTTGATTGAACCACGTCTCGACATTTTTCTGTGGTCAAATCCCTTCATATGAGACCTCAAATTAGACTTTTAGTGCTTTTTTTAGATTTTCCCGTTTTGTAATTTTCAATTCTTTTAATTATTGCATGTTATTGGTATTTCAAGTTAACAAAAATAGTGTCTCTAGTTAGATTTCAATAATTAGTAACTTTTGTAGCCATGTGAATAAGCATGCAAGATACCAAAAATGGCAAATTAAGCATCTTGTAAAAATCTATCATAAAAGGTAAATTTTAGATTCTACATATAAAGGGTTAATTTTCATTTGTAGAAACAAAATGGAGGAGGATAATATTAGAGAACTATTCATCCAATTTTAGGTGCTTGGTATTGATTTTTCTTTCTTTTACTTCAATTGTGAATCTTAGTCTATGAGTTTGGCTGCATAAATAATAAATAATGTCCCCTTCTTCACATGGGTGGACCATTTTGTCCTCTCAACAATAATTAGAGTTATATGTTATTTGCCATTTTCATAATTAAATACAATTGACAAGACTTAGGATTTGCAGGGTGAATGACACTTCAAATTTTAACAATTTTGATGCCCTTTCACTTGCCTAAAACCCCATGCAAGTGGCCTATTCAATCCTTAAAAAATCTTCTACAATTTGCAATAGCCATAGACAGAAACAAAATAAGATCAAGTGAAAGTAGACTTTAGTTATGTTATTTGTGAAAGAAAGATTATAGGGTAGCTACATAACAATTTATAGTCATCTTGTGTAAAGGGATGGGAAAACAACCTTAGGAAAGAAGGCTAAGGTGTCCAGGTTGTTCATGGAGGGTGGCGTAGGAAATAAGGAAATATCAATAAAGATTACATAGTAGTATTATATTGCCTACCCAAACCATGGGTGTTGGGACTCAAAGGGGAGAGGGGTCTACCAAAAGAAAAATAGAGGCTACTAGTATTGTAGAGATGTCCAATATGCAATCATGGGAAGTGGTTAGTTCTTCAATTACCAATTTTTTATTTGTCATGCCATCTCATTTATTGTGGCACATTCTCCCTACTTCAAACAAATGATAGAAAGTGTAGTGATGGAGGACGAGGCTAACTTAGTTGAGGACAAGCTACTCTATGATCATGGATGGGTGGACTGATATTAAACTATGACAACTCATCAACATCATAATCATGTGTACGAGTGATTCTTATTTTCTTGAAGTTACAACCAGTCCCCTCATAATCGAATGGTTGAGACCAAGGCCAGTCCCCTACCATCAAATCAACATTTCCATGAAGAGGTAAGGAGAGATCAATATCTACCAGAAAACGACCTAAGGTAGAATGCCCTGTGAAAGAAGTGTAATCATTAACCTTCAAAAACCAACCAATAAAATTTCCAATGGCTTCAAAACAAGAAGCCTCCCAAAACTAGAGGGGGAGATTCGGAAGCCACAACCAAACTAGATGCACATTAAGAGGTTCGGTAAGGGGGTTGAAAGAACAAGTCCAACGCTTAAGAGAGGGAATTCTCTCCTGAAGCACATAACTGCCCTAAGATCAAATTCATGTCCTCCAAAGAAGCAAAGGCAGCAATAAATAAGCCTTTAGTGCAAGGGAAAGTTCAATCTTACCAATCTCGAGAGGCCACCAAGAACCCACAACCCAACAATGAAGATCCAATAGAGAAGGCCAAAGACCAGATTTTCTGCAGATCAAAGCCAAATGATGGTAATAATCTTCATTCTCCAACACATCTTGTCCACAGACCACAACAGTGGGAGTTGGCACAAGGGAGTGGATGAGAAGACCTACGGAGAGGAGGAAAAGCAGAACACCCAGCTACCTGAGCAAACCTTTGAGCACTCCCACCACCCACACCAAAGGAAAAAAACCCATCCAGAACCAACAACCAGAGGAGGGCCATCAGGAACAGGAATATCAAAGTTCAAGCCAAGGATAGGGGACAAAGGACTCCCCCTCCTGAGCACAACAAAAGAACCCAACTGCTGGGCAGAAGGTGAGAGACTGAAATTGCCAATTTGGACAGGCACAAGGGAGGCCCCAATGCACACCCCCACAATAGCTGTAGATGCCCCCACATCATCAGCCCCAAAGCTGAGAGCAGCAACAGATGAACTGGCACAACCAGATCAGGAGGAATAGAGCCCACAACCCCTGTGGGAACTCCCAATGTCACAACACCTCCCCCACAGACATCATAAGCTCCCCAAGCACACGACAGAGCCCCAATAGGAACCACAAGGGAAGCTGAAATTGAAAATACTGGGCGGGAGATCACAGGAGCCGTTGTGGAAGCCGAAACAGAAGTTTCCATTTTGATCCAAATATTTAGAGTTAGGTGAATAGTTATTTCAGGTTTGTTTAATCTAGTGAGGTAGGTGAATAGTCTTCCAAATAGACCATGTGCAAGCACCAATTCCAGATATTTTGTTGGTGTAGCAATCAAGAAAACAACTTGCCTATCTAAGGCTAATGTGAAGTAGAGAGTTAGAATTTTAATTGTATGAGAAAACTGATTTATGAGCAAGTTGAATAATGTTTGTTATTTGGATGAATATTGTCCAGCCTGGATTAAACCCACTAAAACGCACAAAGCATACAGATTTTATGCAGGCCCATTCCGGCTTTTCTGATAAAGGTAGTATTAATTTTAGCAAAGAACACCCTGAACTAAATTATGCTTTAAATTTCTCTCTTATGAGGTCGGTTTACTCCCAAAGCAATGGCTTGAGGGTCATAGCTGCACGATATCAAAAGGTAGTTAACATAGACCACCTGCTGTCAAAGAACACAGTGGAAGTGTTAATGAGGATGTCTTTCAGCCAGATTTAACAACGCACATCAAGGAACTACTATTAATCATGTACTGAGGCAATATCAATATTAGATTATTAGTTTGTTCTGGGATGCAACTTTCCTATATTTTGTAGCCCTCATTGATTTATCAGTCATTGAAGTTTTGTGCATCTTTATATTAGATGATCAAAGTGTGTTTGCAAGATTCAAAGCTTTAGTAACTCAGTGGGGTGCAAGTGAGTATTTGTTGTGTCAATAATGAATTTTTACAGTTACATCCATGCTTTGAATGGCATGGCCTTAATAAAGAAATTTCTCTGAAGTTCTAGACTAACAGTATATTTTATTTGTTTTTTCATGCTGATGTTCTAGACAGGCCAATCAGGCTATGGCTGCATCGTCTCTATAAATATTTGGTATATCATGGTTTGGCAGCTATATCTGAGGATATTGCTATGTATGAAGAATTCAAGTTACTATGATATAGTATACTGAGTGTAGGTGTTTCATCATGTCAGTGTGCTTTAAACTGGACCAATATGAGATAACTCAGCAAATACAGAACAAGCTTGCAGAGGTATACCTTCTACAATTAAATGATAAACTTAATGAGATTTTAATTTAGATTCAACTTTCAAACAATGCTGGTACATATTTCCAGTTATTCTGATAGAAATGCATTAATTTGTTTTTGTGTTGCTTGAGTCATTTGCAGATTGAGCAAGAACTATCTAGACAGAGGGATTCAATGGTGGGATCTGCATAATTCAAGGATGAAGTTCAAAACAAAGCCATAACAATTTTACATATGCAGTGGGGATTATCTGCAACTCTAGATTACCTCTAGTCCATAACTAATCTGTTCACAGCTGATATGCCCTTGTAACCTTTAAGACATGTATGACAGAACAAGAAAAAAATGGACACAGAACTCGCATAGTAATTGGTATTGCCTACTTGCAGAAAATTCAATCCAAAATAAGCTCCTTGTATTCATAATTTGGGTAGACCCTAAATTAGCAATCTAAAAAAATGGTAAAGGAATAGACAATGCAATGTTGAGCAGGGAAAGTATTCACAATAGCATATAGAAATACACTACTATTTTCTTGATCCACCAATATAGTTATATACTCGACATTCTCACATTCTATTTTCATTAATAGCAAGGGCAGTGATGATTTCAACAGAAAAACATGTAAAGTGCCAATGTGTATAGAAGAGCACAGACTAGCAGCAATTATCCACGAAGATGAGCTTAAGTATTGAATTCTAAAATTGTAGATCGTTAATCAGTACTTCAGCTTGTAAATAGCCATATCTCATCAGCCTAAGTATGTTGTTACATCTTGAACTTTATCAGCTATCATCTTTGTTCAATAAAAAGTAATTCCAGTTCTTCCTATTGTAAATGTTTTCAATTTTCTATTCAATGAGCAAGATATATAATGTTATTGTATCTTTCATGTAATTGTCAATTCACTATATAATAAATCTGATTATTATATGGTATGTTGCAAATGGAGAAAGAGCTTTAATAAATTACGATGATCTTCCAACATTCACCGATCGATATATATACTGATATACATGCAAATAAAGGAGATCAAGCAATACCTTGACTAGTCATGTCTATTAGACATGACCGATCAAGATATTACTTGATCGCGCCTCTTCAAACCATAATCGTGTTAACCGATACCAATTGATGTGTATGCAATTAACAAATAAAACTGATACCAATCGGTATTTTGTGCATTACGATTTGTAACCGATGTTAATCGGTAGTTAGGCATTGGTTAAGAACCCGATGTTAATTGGGATTTATATGCAAGGTTATATATATATATAAATCGAAGAATACGATCACAGCAAGATCGTATATATGTGAATATCTACATAAGTTTGAGTTATCATGCATATGATTATTGGTATAAGAAAAACCGAAAATAACATATCGAAGAGTAATTATAATAATCATCAGACAAAGGAATGATAACTGAAGTCTTATCATAGTCTATCGATGAGATAGATGATTAAATGAGAGACTTCATTTATCTCTCATTCAATCATTTATCTTACCGAGGCTACCATGTATCAACACTCCCTCTTAGCTAGGGAAGATAAATGAAAAACAACATATCTAGCATCACATTTCTCATGATGGTCAATATTCCTTATGTAGTCTTATAATCTTACTCTCTAGGGGATCATATCACCTAGACATGTGACATGAAGTATCATCAATCATATGATACAAGAAATCACATCACCTAAGCACGTGACATGAAGTATCACCTAAACGCGTGATACAAAAGTTCATCACATCAACTTGTGATGACAAGATATCACCTAAGCACGTGATATCAGTATTGCGTAAACACGCAATACTTTAAGAATAAGCACATGAGAATAGTTAAATTCTCAACTTATCCAAGTTGTGGTATGTGCTCTAACATTTTATTCAAATGTTTTACCACAACACAATCATGGCACATCCATGGCATACCAGAGATCCAACATGACAACTAGTTTGAACATCATAAGATCGTCATCTTATAATGTCTACATACAAGTGTTCATTATCTGAGAGATCGTCACCTCTTAGACATGAACACAGGGGGTTAAACCCATAAAAGTCCTAACATGACAAAAAAGTTTACACATAAAGCATCTAAATAAGTATAGGAGTACAAAGCAAATTAAATTTCAAGCATACCAAGACTTTTTCTGAAGTGCTCAACTTTCACCCTTGAAAGTGGTTTGGTAAGAATATCTGTTGTCTAATCTCCTGTACAAATGTATTCCAACTGGATCACATTCATGTCTACCATGTCTCGTACATAATGATATGGAATCTCAATATGTTTGGATCTGTCATGAAACACCGGATTCACTGAAAGTTTTATACAACTTTGGTTGTCACAATGAATAACTGTAGGCTTCATTGGTTCACCGAATAACCCCACAAGCAGCTTCCTAAGCCATACTGCCTCTCGAGAAGCCATGGAGGCTGCAATGTATTCGGCCTTAGTAGAACTCTGTGCTATCGATGACTGTTTTCTGCTGATCCAGGATATCATGGCTGAACCTAAACTGAAACAGCATCCTGAGGTGCTTTTCTTGTCAGTTACACTTCCAGCCCAATCTGAATCTGTGAACCTGTGTAAATCTAGTTCAACTCTCTCATATTTGAGACCAAGTTTTAGGGTACCTTGTAGATATCTCATGATATGTTTTAGTGCTACCAGGTGTACCTCCTTTGGTTCAAACATAAACTGACTCAAGGCATTAACTGCATAACAGATATTTGGTCTCGTATTTACAAGATACATAAAGGGACCCAATCATTTGCCTGTATAGAGTAGGATCTGAGGGTTGTGATTCTGTTGTTGCTTCCTTAAGTTTATGAAGGTTTGTTTCCATTGGAGAGGTCATGGGTCTGCAGTTTAGCATTCCAAATATTTTCAAAATGTCCACGGTATATTTAACCTGGTTTAGTATAATGCCATCAGAATTCTGCCATACTTCCAAACCTAGGAAGTAATGAAGGAGTCCCAAGTCCTTCATGTCAAATTCTTTAGCAAGGTCTTTCTTACACTGATCTATGAGGTGATCTTTTCCTATGATTAACAAATCATCAACATATAAAATTAATATTAGCATATCACCTTTGTCTTGCTTATAGTAGAGATTTGGATCTGCATCATTCTTTGAGAAGCCTAGCCCTGAGAGATAAGTGTCAATTCTTTCATACCAGGCCCTGGGAGCCTGCTTAAGCCCATAAAGAGCTTTCTTGAGTTTACATACATGAGATTCTACATCATGAATCTCAAACCCTTCAGGTTGCTCTAGGTATACTTCTTGTGCAATCTCTCCATTAAGAAATGTTGTCTTTACATCCATTTGATGTACTTTCCAATCCTTTTGTTGCTGCAATGGCTAAGACTGTTCTTACTGAGATATATCTGGCTACAGGTGCAAAGGTTTCTTCATAGTCAATTCCTTCTTTTTGTGAGAACCCTCTGGCTACAAATCTAGCCTTGTGTTTCTCAATGTTGCCATCTGCAGCATGTTTGATTTTGAAGAGCCATTTGGAGGTGACAACAGATTTTCCAGCTGGCCTAGGAACAATCTCCCAAACATCATTTTTCATAGTGGACTGGTATTCCTCAGACATGACATTCTTCCATACTTGATGTTTAAGTGCATCTAATACATTAGTAGGTTCAGCTTTTGAAAGATCATTCATGAGGGCAACGTAGTTGGTAAGTTTGTTAGGCCTTTTTCTTTCTCTGAAGGTTCCGGAAGGGGCAGCATACTTCTGAGCTTCTTCTACAGTGTTGGTGGCCCATAGTGGTCTTTTCTTGAAATTTTCTCTAGGTGGGTTTTGAGTTTCACCTTCATTTTCCTCAAGACTCTCCCTCTGAAGCTCAAGACCAGGGTCTTCATCTATGCTAGGGGTAGGGATATAGGCTTCAGGTTCTATTGAGCTTTGAGCTCTTTTGAAGGCTAAGTCTTCTTCAAAGATTACATCCCTACTCAGTTCAATATTCCTCTGACCAGGTATATAGATTTTGTAGGCCTTGGAGGTTTCACTATATCCTACAAGTATTCCCCTTTTTCCAGAAGGCTCTAATTTTAATCTTTTCTCGTTAGGTACATGAATATACACAGGGCACCCAAATATCCTAAGGTGGCTGATATCTGGCTTTGTTTTAGTAAAGACTTCCTCAGGGGTTTTATATTCAAGATGGGAGTGAGGACATCTATTTTGTATATATACAACAGTGCTGGTTGCTTTTGCCCAAAGATTGGTATTTAGATTCTAATTAAGAATCATGGCTTTGGCAGCTTCTACAATTGTCCTATTTTTCCTCTCAGCTACCCCATTTTGTTGAGGATTATAAGGTATAGTAAGCTCCCTCTTAATCCCAACATTTTTACATAAATCTTTAAACAAATCTAAGGTGTATTCCCCCCCATAGTCAGTTCTTAAGGTTTTAATTTTATTTCCTGAGTAGTTTTCTGTTAGTGATTTAAATTCCTTAAACATATTAAGGATCTCTTCTGATTCTTTACATTTCAGAAAGTAAATCCAAGTTTTCCTAGAGTAGTCATCAACAAATATTACATAATACAAAAATCCCCCTAAAGAAGGTACGGACATAGGTCCACATACATCAGAATGAACTAACTCTAATACTTTGTTTGTTTTCCTACTACTATTTTGAAAAACACCCTTAGTATTTTTACCTAGGGCACATCCCTTGCATGCCCCTGAATGATATTGTTTTAACTTAGGTAGACCTGTGACAAGGTTTCCCATTGAGTATAAAGCTCTAAAATTTAGGTGACCTAGTCTTCTATGCCAAACTTCATTAGCATCTGTAGCTTCATGGATTAGGGCTAGGTTGGGCTCTGTGCACAGCTCATACAAGTAGCCTTGTCTTTGACCAATGGTTTTAGCTTTCTTGATAGATGAATTCTTTGGCCAAGCCAACACTCTGTTGTCCATGAAGGTCACTTTGTACCCATTATCCTCTAGTGCTGATATAGAGACTAAATTTCTCTTGATGCCTGGGACATATAGTACTCCTTTAAGTTGCAATGATATGCCTGACTTCAGTTTGATGGTGCAAGTTCCAACTCCTCTGACTGGATGTGTGGAGTCATCTCCGATAGTCACTTCCTCATCATTCTCCTCTATCATGGAGTCTAGCACTTCTCTAAACCCTGTAATGTGTCTGGATGAGCCACTGTCGATCACCCAGAAGTTAACCTTGTTTGATGCTTAGTTTGTAAGTGCTGAGTAGAGTACATACTTCTCAGAGTCATCTTCCCCTTTAGTTTTCCTGCTTTGGCAAATGTGGCTTGTTGTTTGGCTCTTTCCGGACATTTGGCAACATAGTGTCCGAATTTGTCACATCTGTAACATTGGATATGAGAGAGATCCTTCTAAGAGATATTCTTGCCTTGACGACCTTTCCTTTTCCTAGATTGTTTCTTTTTGCTTTTCTTATTGGAGTTTGTATTTAGGATTTGGAGATCTTCATCTATATTCTTTTGTTTGATCCCTTTCTTATTTTACCTTGATTCTTCTTGGAGACAGTCTGCCCTTAACGTTTCAAACTTTGGAAATTTAGCCCTTGCATTGATGCCTTGGACGAATGTTTCCCATATACTAGGCAACCCATCTAGAGAAATGAGTGTTAATTCTTTGCTTTGGCTAGCTCATCCCTTAGGGCTGATATCCACATGAAGTAGGCATTGACTGTCTCCCCTTTGATCATAGCTATATGATTTATTTCTCTCTTTAAAGCCAAGGTTCTACTTGCATTGGATATCTCGAATGCATCTTCAAGTGCTTTGAACATGTTGTAGGCCATTTCATGTTTCCTTATGATAGGCATAATATTATTCCTCACCCCACCAACTATGATTTTGAAGGCCTTTTCATTTCCCTCTATCCATGTCGCTTTGTCAGGTTCAGTCTCAGGTTCTGTGGTTTCAGCTTTTACAAATGATTCAACTTTATTTTCTCTTAGAATCATCTTGATTCTGAACTTCCATGCTGAGAAATCATCGCCTCCTCCGAGTCTATCTTCGAATCTGATAGTGCTTGCCATTTGGAGAAATGTGATGTTGGATATATTCTTGACTTGAATTTAACACAAAATTGAAAAGCCGCAAGTTAAATTTTAACTTGGCTCTGATACCATGTAAATGTTTTCAATTTTCTATTCAATGAGCAAGATATATAATGTTATTGTATCTTTCATGTAATTGTCAATTCACTATATAATAAATCTGATTATTATATGGTATGTTGCAGATGGAGAAAGAGCATTAATAAATTTCGATGATCTTCCAACATTCACCGATCGATATATATACATGCAAATAAAGGAGATCAAGCAATACCTTGACCGATCATGTCTATTAGACATGACCGATCAGGATATTACTTGATCACGCCTCTTCAAACCATAATCGTGTTAACCGATACCAATCGATGTGTATGCAATTATCAAATAAAACCGATACCAATCGGTATTCTGTGCATTACGATTTGTAACCGATGTTAATCGGTAGTTAGGCATTGGTTAAGAACTTGATGTTAGTCGGGATTTATATGCAAGGTTATATATATATATATAAATCGAAGAATACGATCACAGCAAGATCATATATATGTGAATATCTACATAAGTTTGAGTTATCATGCATATGATTATTGGTATAAGAAAAACTTAAAATAACATATCGAAGAGTAATTATAATAATCATCAGACAAAGGAATGATAACTGAAGTCTTATCATAGTCTATCGATGAGATAGATGATTGAATGAGAGACTTCATTTATCTCTCATTCAATCATTTATCTTACCGAGGCTATCATGTATCAACACCTATTTGTCTTTTATTGTGATAAATAACACAGGGACATCATTGAAAAAACTCTTTTCACAAGCATAAGAAAGAACGTGGTGGTATCAAGAGATAATACAATAATAAAACAATACCAAAAAATCATGAATCTGAAATGAAGTGATTGATTAAAAGGTGGAAGGCCTTGCCTCTGTTTATTCATCTTTCAACAAATTACATAATGGTAGGCTGAGACATTAAGGCTCTAACACCAATTCATATAAGAGCAAGTTACGCATGCATGCTACACATGATCCAATGGTATATCACAAGTATCAGTCAGCCCATTAAGACTGCTGCCGATACATATAAGTGCAAGCTACATATAATCTATAGCCCAATGGTATATCACAAGTAGAAGTTACCCAACAAGATGGCTTTTGCACTCTAACATCCTCAACACACAATTTGGAGCACCAAAGGAAGGTGACAATAGCAAGACAAATTCTCTAGAAGAAGAGAGGCCTTCAATGCCTTGCACATAAAAAATTTCAATAGGATGAACAATTCCAAAATTATGTGAACTTTACCTCAACAAGGGATTGGACAATGTTTCCAATCTGATAATCAGTCCACAGATATGAAATCCAGCATGCCAAATGCATTTCCTTCTCTAATCTTAATGAACATCAATATGCTTTGTCTTAGCATGATTAATTGAATTGAATCCTCATAGCATTGTGATTGTTGCCCTAGAGAATAGTTGTCTGCTGTTGTGGAAAATAAGCTTCCAATAGAAATTTGTGAATCCACTTCACTCATCTATGATAGATGCTCCTCTGTATTCTACCTCAGTGGTAGCTTAATGCATGTCCCTTCTGCTTCTTGCCAGACCATAAAAGAGGATCAGAACCAAGATGGAACACATATCTAGAACTAGACTTCCTCACATCCAAATCTCTTGCCCAATCCACCTTAGCATACCCCTACTACATCCATATTACCTCCTCTATAGGTCATGATATAAAGCCAAAAAGTACAATTAATATACCTCAATATTCTCTGAGATGCTTCCCAATGACTCTGCTTAGGCTCCAAGAAAAACCTGAAGATGAAGCTTCCCATGACTCTGCATAGGGCAAGGATGAGTCAAGTCAGGCTGTCTATAAATTGTCCATACAATTTAGCATCAAACTATGGTTTAGGACATTGGGTTGTCATCTTAACTCCAGACCCATATGGTGTAGAGTTAGGTATAAACTTTCCTATGTTGAATTTTTTCAACAGATTAACTACATACTTAGGCTGAAACATGAAGATTCCCTCATTCCAACTGCTGAAACTGAATACCAAGGTATTGATGATGCAAACCGAGATCTCTCATCTCAAATGCCTTCTTTTATTCACTCCTCAGGTTGTGGATCAAAGAAGTAATATCACCTATAATGACTAATGGAGAACCATAATCAAAAGAGACCATCTACAATTTTCACAGACATTGTGATCTTTCTCACAGTGTTTAAAGACAAATGAATGAAAGAACCTGTCAATCTTCTCATACCAAACTCCAGGAGCCTACATCAGCCCATAGAGTGCCTTCCAAAGTTTGCACACTAGCTTGGAATAGTCGTACTGATCAAAGCCATCAAACTCGTGTGGTTGTTCACATAGATATCCTCCTGAAGATCACTATTGAGAAGTGCACTCTTCACATCCATCCTGTGCACCTCAGCAAAATTTGGTTGAAAGAGAGAGAATTGTATACAAAATAAACATTTGTCTTCCAATACTCAATACCCTCCAAAGAATATCCTTCTGCCACAAGTTGAACCTTGTACCTATAAATGGACTCATTGCAAATGAACTCAGTCTCATAGATCCACTTGCATTTCACCATGTTCTGACCTGTCGGGTGAGGCACAAATTCCCAAGTGTGATTCTTCATCAAGGAAATCTACTCTTCTGCAATAGCCTACTCCCATTCATTCTTGTCATTGGATTTCACCTAGGATTGTGGATCATAAATATCCATCATCCTGGTCATGATAGCATAATTGATATGTTGTTTTCCAAATAAATCTTTAGATTTCCTTGTCTCCCTTTGCATCTTCAAGCATAACACTGGCCAACTTAGGACAACTACCATTCCCTCTAGACACGAGTTTAGGATTTCCAATCAACAATATCTGATGTGTTGAGATTAGCACCCACACCCCTTTCCTTTAAAGCCTCAACTGATACAACATCAACTAAAACAACCTCAACGAATATCCTCAAAAATCACACCTGAAGGACCCTTCAAACTGGAACTCAATGTATCATTCTCAACCCCATCAACAATTTGGATATCAATGCACTTCAGTGCATGCGTAATTTGAATCAGGGCATAACTTCAAACATCATTGAAGCCTTTAAACTTGTAAGCCTTTGCTTGCGTAACAAGATTACCACCAGCAATCACCTGGAATTGATTGCTTATACCCTTCACAACAAATTTGTTAGAACAAAACTCAATATTATTTTGTTGTGGAGTTATTTGGAAAATCAATAGTAGGTTCACACTCCAATTGGGTACATGGTAAACCTCCTTGATAATTCATCCTTCTAGCACAGTGCCACTACTATAGGAAGAGCTGAATCATCTGCAATGTATGCCCTTCAATTATCTACTCTGCCAAATTTTTGGAACAAATTACCATTCTTGGCCATTTGATGAGTGCATCCAAACATAATATACTCAGAACTGGTAGTATATTATGAAAAACATTAGATATGTGAGCCGCAAGAAAATTATTCTTACTATTAATATTGTGCTTGCCCTAACACTCCTTCAGATCCTCAACTTTTTTCATGATATCCTTCATATTCTTGAAGCAAGTATTCTCAGTATTTCCTGGATTGCAACAAAAGACACACTCCTTATGTTTCTTCTGCATTCCTTTGTGGGCACTCTTATGATCGCCATCTGTAGACTCTTGTTTTAGTATTGCTTCGTTAGTTTTCCCTTGGATACATATTCCTGCTTTGGTTTTGAGTGAAGTTCTGGTTCACCTTGCCCTTAGTCATATGAGCTTGCTTCCTTGAACCAAGCACACCCATCTTTGTGAACTTCTATTGTTTTTGCAATCAAGCTGGAGCACACTCCTGCAAAACACATATTCTTGAATTTCTCCTTCATAATGACTAGTAGAGAAAATTCAAGAGAGAAACACATCATATACTGGCTTCAAGATGTCAAGGACGATCTCAATGATCTCACCATCATTTTCCTTGTACTCCTTACTGCACTCCCACTAAAACAAAAGATCATTCACATGAGATAGATAATTCTCAATCCTGATATATGCCCTTAGATCAATTTCACAAAGCTTATAATTCAACTTGGAAACCCTTCGCTTATCAACTTGACTGAACAATTTATTCAGAATTTTCATCATACCCTTAGGACTCTTTGACCCTTTAAGATTGAAATGAAGCTCTGGTGCAATTTGGATCAGCCAAATCCCTATTTCCCAATCTTCTTGATTGTAATTAGGCATCCTTCTCCTCAACAGAAGGAACCTTTTCTGTCCTGCACCCAATCTACGACAAACTCTTGGTCTTCAATGCCACATCAATGGATGATTCCCATGCCTGATAATTTTGTTCCATCAACACAAGGAATTCTGGAAGTTTGTCCGTCTTTAGAGAATCTAACCACACGGAAGAAATATCCAAATGCCAATAAGAATAGTACTACTGCAAAGATCTTTAAAAATGCTCTTTAGCAGTTCAAAAATGGTCTCAAAAGGAGTTTGTATGACAAAATTATAGCCATTGAAATCTGACACAATTATAATTAACCATTGAAATCTAAGTACTAAAATGCAATTTTACCCACTAATACATTCATACATTTGGGAAAACACTTCAGAAGAGCACCAGTCATCCAGCTTTATAGAGTTTCCTATATTTAAATGTTTTTGCACATTTAGACTTGCATCCCTCACACCTAAAAATTGGGGAATTCTCTCCACATGCTTCCATACCCTTCCCCCCAGCCCCATCATCCTAGAAACTTGGCATATATAAGTAGATTAACATAAAATGAATTAGATTACTAAGTAGAGTATCTCAGTTCTGTCCTCCAACGCTACCTTACAGCTTTGCTAATTAGCTTATACAGCTAAATGAGATGGAATAAGAACATTAGTGATTGTAATGTTACTGTTTTTCCTTCATTTGTTATAATATTTAGAGATTTAAAAAATATTCCATGTGTGAAGTGGTGGAAGAATGCAACTTCATGGAGATTGAAATACGGCATCACACATCAGAGACAATTATAACTTTGTATGATGGTACAAAGAAAATGCAGGCATTGACAAAAACTCAAACAATTCAGAGTTAAAGAGGTGGTGATGCAAAATTAACTTCAAAGAAATCGCCTACTGTAAAAGCCCACAAAATGCGCCAGGCCATGATGATATTCACAACCAATGCCAATAACAACTTTAAAACGATGTTAGCAACCCTTTTTGAACCATAATTTGGACATAGATCATTAAAACAAGTACACAAGGAAAATTGCTATTAGTAATGACCAAAGCAAAACCCAGAACTTTAATGCATCCCAAATAGTTCTTCAGGGGGGTCATATACATGTCTATCAGGGAATGTTTCTTCAAAATCCTGTTTCACTTTATTTCTTAGTAAAGGATTTGGAAAAAGACCCTTTAATAGAACCCTATAAGGTAGCTCCTCAGGTGGATGCGGAGACTGTTTCATTTCCTCGTAAATGTTCATCGCATCTGTAGGTGATCCATATTGTAAGAAACCCCTTATAACTTCAGTATATGTCGGTATATCAGGTTCAAGTTTTCCACTCCTCATATCTTTCCAAACTTGCATTGCCTCTTCCATCTTTTTATGTTTTGCCAATACAATAATCATATCTTTGAACAGAAAAACGTCTGGCTTGTACCAAGGCTCGTTTTTAATCGCATCAAATATCTGCAAAATTGAGCAGTGACATCAATCTATAAACATCTTATACTGCCGCCACAAAACATCGATAATACTATTGAACCCATTTAACGAGAGCAAAACGCCTATAAAACTTCGAAAATTACAGATTATGACATATATAAATGGGGCATTGTATAAAACATGAATATCAATAATAAGACTAAACAACTGAAAAAATAAAAAGCTGAAAAAGTTCAGGCAATAACAGATTATATCAGAAATTAATTGCAAAATGTCAAAAGCAAGATAACCTTACAATGTATGCATAAACCTGCATGCAATGTTTCAGATGCACCCATAACATAAAGAAAGAATTTCTCAACAATTGTTTACTGAAAAGCTAAGTTACTGGTCCTGGTACTGGTTTGGGTTCAAGACTGAGGGTTTGGTCAAAATAAATTTGGAATTGGGTTCGTTTTGAATTAGTCCATACAAAACATATTTAAATAAGAAAAATACAAATATTTGCAGCAGTAATTAAGGTCAAAATACACCACACATGGCATCTTATATTATATTATTTACATAACCACCTTAGTAATAGTTGTGAGATGAAAAAAATGTGCGTGCTAAACTAAGGACTAAAAAGCAAGTTAATTAATCAAGCAAACACAATACATCATACACCTCAAGATTAGAATGGTAAAACTAAAACGGAGAACAAATGATAAACAACGCAAACCATAATTCCCGCTTTAATTTGATGATTCTGCAATTGGATGTGTGCTCATGACATAGGTTCGGATGTTCGATATTGCTCCATGATGTTGATGCAAATGATAATGGATTGATGGATGAAAATGATAATGGATAAGTTGAGTAATGATTTCGGTAGACTAACAGTATGATATATGAAAAGTGGATCAGAGAGGATTTGGTCTAAAAATGGAGGGATTAAATAGGCAAGATGAGGAAGGGAAGGGGAGGTGAAGGGGAGACACTTGTCCTCCAAAAAAGGACAAGTGGCTCAACTAGATGGGAAAGGAATGACATGTGTCCATGAGGACACATGTCTATTTTGAGCAAAGCCACCCAAAAATAGGAAGAGTGACATGTGTCCTTACACATGCCCCCCACTTGGGAAAAGGCCACCCAAAATAAGATATTTTCCCCAAAATTAGGAATTGGTTAGGATGTGCACACATGTGTGGGAGGTTAAAAGGGATAGGATAAGGTTAGTTGGAGGGATGACTAGGCTAGGGAAGTGGGTTGGAAGGATAGGGTTGGTTAGGATAGGATTGGAAAGAGGTTAGGGAGAAAAGTTAGGAGCCATGTGCTCAAATGGGATTTGAACCAAATTAATTAATTAAATTAATTAATCCATGGGCTTGGAAAGGGGATATTTAATTAATTAAAGTAATTAATCAAAAGGGGGAGGATAGGATAATTAATTAATTAGATTAATTAATTAAGAGGATAGGATTGGGGAATTAATTAATTGGAAGAAAGGGGTTTAAATTTGATTAAATTAATTAGTCAAATTTAGGTGTCTACAATAGTCAATTATTAGTCAAACTTGTATGTCATGATATGGATTACAGTCAAAAAATAATGAAGTCAACTGTCAACAATCAGCTATCATTGATCAAAAATCATGTGGGTCTCCAAAAATATCATCACCACCATCCATATTAGATGATGTAGATAGTGGTAAATTAGAAGAATCACAAATAGTGCCACTAGCACTAGCACTAGCGTTGGCATTGGCACTAGCACTCTCATGCTCACTGGTTAGCTCATAGTCATTATCAACATTAAGTGCAGCAAATTGGGAAGTGAAAGCATCCATGTCAATATGCTATGGCTCATTATCCCACTTCCTTGTGTCTCCTTCTTTGTACCCACTGTGTTTGTGTGTAAGGAGCTACAAGTTTGAATGCACACACACCAAGTCCTCTGCCTTTTTTGAGTGCAGTCAATTGTGCTTTACTAAGTGGATGCAGGAGTATGTGCTCCGATCCCTCTTAGATGGAGATGAACTAGCAACCTATTAAGAAAAAAATAGAGAGTTAAGAGTTACAAAATTTTAAAAAATATAAAATTATAAATAAATAAAACTTAAAAGATAAAAGATTTTGTTATAAAACTTACTTGCAATAAAATTTTGATCGCAAGAGGTTGTTGGTGTGTGAATGGTTGGCCATGGAAGTGCCACCAACTATGAGCATCGACCTTATACTTATCTCAAAGAGCATAAAGACTAAAGTCGCTGAAGTATGCAAAATCCATAAAGTCAACCCTCACTACATCCTGTATGTCACAATCAATGAAGAGTCTACGAAGTGCTGCCTTGTAACCTTGAGTGACTTCAACATCTCTTATGGGGCAACTCTTGTTGTCATAGAAAGGAGCTCAACACTTTAGTATTCGGGACTCAAAGCAAAGGCAAGAAGATGTAGTGGAGTGGTCATTTTGTTCCATATCTCTTCAATGATTTTGTGTAGTTGTTTGAAGAATAAGATCTTGCTCTTTTGCATTTATGATGACTTTCATCTTCTCAATCATTGAGTTGATCTCATTATATACCTCACCCAAACAAGGCCTATCCATGTCGGTATAACACATCATGCTCGATTTGGGCTCAATGAAATTGACGAGATACTCAACACAATCCCACCAATTTGTTAGGAAAATGATATCTCAACCTTGCAATTACTGTTGAGTAAGCAATAGACTATGGTTTCTTTGTCCACTACTAAAGCTAAGTATATGGCAGCTACTCATGCTTGTAGAGAAGCCATTTGACTTGAGAAACTATGTTCAAATATCAAAATAAAACAAGGTGCAATGACAGTTATAATGTGATATGCCTAGCTAAGAATCCGACATTTCATGTCAAGACCAACCACATTGATGTCTAGTATCATTTTGTCAAAGATATGGTAGAGGATGGTAAGGTGACGCTAGTTAAGGTAGAGAGTTTGATGAATGTTGTATATTCTTTAACTAAGCCTGTGAGCATCGAGAAATTCAGATCATGTTTGAAGTCTATGGGCCTCTTGGCCCCCAACAATTAAATCATGATGACGATACTCCCTCTCCTCTTGCAAGGTGTTTAACAAGTGGGAGAATGTTAGAGAAATGATATCTCAACCTTGAAATTACTTATAGTAAGTTTACATTGTGAATTTGGACTGTACCTAACTAAGTCACAAATTTGATGGTAAATAAATGTTGTCTTTGCTTGCCCTAGAAGGCAACCCTATTTTATGAGGGCATCAAGTTACAACTGTGTATTGGATTGATTTGTGTGTGAGAGTCTTATAGTCATTGAAATGCCTTCGAATCTCTAATTGGAGATACTCTTGTGAAAGCTTGCTCTACAAGTATATTGTAATCTTGTTGATTCAAAATAATATATCAGGTAGCTTTTGGAGTGTAGGGTTTTTCTCCCAAAAGGGTTTTCCCCACGTAAATCATTGTGTTGTGGTAGGAAGGCTATTTATGTTTATTTTTGTTTAGCATTTGCAACTGTTGTAAAGATCTTAAAGGCTTTTGCATAACCCTTCTCTAAAGATTAGTGTAGGAATTTCATCTACTACCTTAGCTTCCTTACACAAATGTCATCCAGGATCATTTTTTGCCTCCATATGGACCAATTTGGATTGATGACCATCTAAAAAAGTGTTTCACCAACTTTCACAAGTCATCTCAAGACAATTGTGTTGGAGGCAAAATAGATCTCAACAACCTATTTGAAAATCAAAATTAAAAAAAATTACAAAATTAAAATTAAGAAGTTTACTAACGTGAAACATATTCATTATTTAATTTATCTTTAGTAGCTTTAATGTCAAGAATGTTTTAAATATGCCTTGTGACATATGGTGGTTGGTGACAAACATTTGGATCTTTTTAGCCACAATATACACTTGTTTTGGTGTCAATTTTTTTAGCGTAAGATTGAAGAATTGGACAGCACAAAGTGTCCAAAATATGTGTGAATAACGCTCCTCAACAATAACCCAACCGCTCTAATAATTTTGGCATTGTTTGTTATAACTTGCACAACATTTTGAGGGCCGACTTCCTCAATGCCTTGACAAATAATGTTAGCAATAAATGAACCATCCTTCACCTCCCCTTCAAAATCCACTTCTATCGAAAACATCGCCCCTTTAGGGGACACTACAATAACATTGATCAATGGTCAATTTTTTGTATCTTTCCATCCATCAAAAATGATGGACACCCCTATTTTGACCAACAAATCCCTTATGGGCTTGAAAGAGTCATCTACAAATTTCACTGCTTTTTCCAATACGATGCTATGGACCTTCTCAAAACTCAAGCCTTTGTACCTTTTTGGAGCCTCATTAATTGCTTTCACCATTTGTTGCCAATATGGTGAGCAAACAGCATTGAATGTGAAACCATTCACATGGACTCGTCTTGCTATGTGTTGATTGGCAATCTCTCGAGACTCATTATGAAATGCCATTTCCAACAGTTCGTTTGGTCTCTTTTGTGCAGAGGCCACATCTTCTTTAGTGCAGACAAAATGGATGGCTCTCCATAGGTTGAAAATGAGAAGGTAGTGGAGGGGGCTTCATCCTTCAAGATCCTTTCTTTAACAAAGGATTAATTAATTCACAACTTGTTGCTTGATCTAATTTTTCTTGCCCCTCAATATAGGCCAAGAATTGTGCTTCTCGAATGCCATTACCATCTTTTCTTGGACAAAATTTGATGCCTTGTGGCAAGGATCTTGCACAAATGGCCTTTCACTCGATTGTATGATCTCAAATATCTAACTTTAGATTCACTACAAACCCAAACATAACCCCCACAACTTGGAAGTTGTTGTACCATTTCAACATATTTTCAAAGGGGAGATTTGGGTCCATTTTGAAGTAGGGTCAGCTCACAAAGCTAGAACCGATTGCTATTGCAATACCTAAGACAAAAAGTTCAATAAATAACACATTTGAAGAATTGAAACAAATAAAAATACAACTTGATTGTTAATTCATTTTTAAAGATTAAGCATGTGTTATAGATACCTAGAAGAATGAAAACAAACCAAAAACTTGAAAACAAAACAAGAGAGTTCATTTGTAAAAAAATTGTTGAAAAATAAAACCAAAATTTTCAAAAAAAACCTACCTATTTTGAAGAAATCTTCCTCTACGATCTCTCTGAAAACAAATGAACTCTTGCAAATGCATAGGAAAAGTACTGCAATGCCCCAACATTAAGGCATAAACCTGTACATCATGATTCATCTAAATATGATGGTTTTTGTCTAAATGAATTACGTCTTTCTTGCTATCAAGAAATTTGCAATCCATTGTGTAATTTTTGGTGTTGGTCTGTTGAAAATATTAGCTAAGTTCAGATATCTGATTATCGAACTTTGATGTTAAATAATAATCAAATATGTATATGATATCTCAATGTATTTGCTAAATGGGCTGGGCCCAAAATGTAACATGCAAAGACATGTCAATAACTATTGGTCTGGACCCAAATGTCCAACGTGGTAATATGCAATAACAATATAACATGATTTAAATAAATAATAAGAATTGCAAGCCGACCTAGATGTCTACCGCCAAAAGGAGGATATAAATATAACAACTTCAAGATGAAGTAAAACATATTCGTTGTTACTTGCAAATACGATCTGCTCCTCTACTTTAGCGATCTGCTCCTCTACTTTAGCGATCTGCTCTGCTCTTCTACTCTTGGCGAATCTGCTGTTCTACACTTGGGCGAACTTCAAGGACATTGTTAAGCAAGGTTGTCAAGATTGTTTATAATTCTGCTCCAGTCTGTTGAAGTCATCTTCTGCTGATCTGCTCCTTTGGTCTCCTACTGCTGGTTAGGGCAGCATCCTCCATCTTCTTGGCAACTTGCTGTTTGAACAGCAATAAGAGATAAGTCTGTTATGTTGTAATTGCCTACCATTGAGATTGTAAAAGTATTCAAATTTAAGTTCAAATTTGGAATGCTAAAGATTTTATCTTTCTTTAATTTCTTAGTCAATATTCAATGCTATTAATGTGCACTCACTTAATTATTTTCTGATCATGAATTTAAACTTCTTTGGTTGCAGGTGGCTGTAGATAATATTTATGAATTTCAATGTTATCTTCAGCATGCTTCACGGCATATATAGGCATTGCCTTGAGATCAAGGCATGCCTTGACCGGACATGTCTCATGACATATCCGATCAAGACATGTCAAACATTTAAAACAAATGCCAAACATTTTGTAATTAGAAGCGGTTTGTTTATCATTGCATCCGATAATATATCGGTTAGATTCTAATGCAATTTAATTATTAACCGATCACCAATCAGTTTATACTTAATACTATTTTGCAGTAATCGGTGGTAAATGTAACCCGATTATGAATTGGTATAAGAGCAAAATATGTTAAGATGATAACTATTGTAGTTATCATATGACAACACTAATTAGTGTTGTCATATGACAACTAGAATAGTTATGCAGAACCGATTATAATCACAGCATATAAATGAAATCAATGCATAGCAAATACGATCATATCTTGATGCTTATAAGGATGATTATGATGTCTATCGTTAGTATGTAGATTTATCGATAGGATAGATGATTGAATGAGAGACTTCATTTATCTCTCATTCAATCATTTATCTTACTGAAGCTACATTGTTTCAACAGAGATAATACATTATATAGTTTAAGGCTGGGTTTTTCACCTCCACGAGGGAGGTTTTTCCAAGGTATTGGTGTCTTGTGTCTTGCATTTCATTACTATTACTGTTTATTCACAGTCTGATTATGGTTAATTAGTTTGTTTAACATCTGAGCACTTAAAATTAACAGTCGCCAGTACTTCACATAGTGATTGAGCATAATGTATGGCTAGGAGATGTATTCGACAAGGCAACACAGCTTTACCCATCCCGTCACCGCTTCATACCTATAGACTAGAGTCAGCAAATATCCATCATCTTATGCGTTCCATGTCAAAGGGGATGTAGTAGGAATCATAGTCCTAGATACAACCTTGATAGGAGTAGCTGCCTGAATATAAAGAAAACGCAATCGTGCTAAAAGAATTGAATCTCCACAAGAAAGGAAGAGACCAAGAGATTAACCAATTCGAAAAAACCAAGAATATACCTAAGAAGAAATGTTTGTGGGGACATTACCTAGACAGGGCCAAAATATATGTTTCTTTACAAATATAAGGAATATGCTTCATTGCCCAACTCAAAAACAAAGTAAGCATTCAAGAGGTCAGAAAGGGTCCAAAAATATGGATTGCAGCATTTAGAATGTGAGCCACATGTGTAAAGAGGCATTATAAAGAGTTATGCCTCTTAGAGAGAAAAGGTATATTAGGAAATCCAAAATGGAGAAGAGAGATAATCACGAAAAATATATCTTATATCTGATTTTTATTCCTTATAGAATGTAGAACGTGGTTCAGCAAATAAAGGATGAAACACCTCAAAGATCAGAGATTTAAGGACGAAAATCTTAATTTCTCTTGCCAAGTTAGTAGATGAAAACACCTAACATGGACAAAAATTTAGGAAACATTTCAAGACAATTATACAGGTAAAGAAGCTGCAGAATAGAGGAAAGATTACAGCAGAATATAAGTTTAAACTGTGCCTCTTCAATGGAGCAAAGCTGTCTTAACCATCAGGCCCACTCAAGCTGTCCCAGAAATTGCAAACTACAAGTACTATATGAGATGGTTGTCAATATCCCCACCTTATGGAAAAGAATGCAAATCTCCCTACATTGAGTGCTAGGGCAAACATTCTTGCTGGGTATACAAAGATGAGACAATGGAAATCTTACTGTCTGCAAAGCTGAAACGATCCCTCATGTGAATAGGTGTAATCTACAGGCCACAGGATTGCCTGGCCTCTGGCGACCTGATCCATAGAGGATCTGTGAATTCTGCCATCCAAATACACTGAGCCTCAACAGCCCAAAATGAATTGATATATAGTATATTAAAATAAACCTATAGAAAAAGGGGCTCAAGATACCCATTCCAGGGTATCTTGGCGTAATGGTTTAGCAACTCTCGTAACACCATGACCAAGGTTGTCCAAGAGGATGCAGTGTGATATTAACTAGGAGCATTCGTAATAGCGTAAGCCATTTTCTAATTCCTCGCAGTAATAAGGCAGTTTATAACCCCACAAGATATGTTGGGAGAGGGTGTGTTGTGACAATTAATAGGCATACCTTTGAGCATTAATAAGCTAGAGCATAATCGGAGGTTTATAAAGTGCAATCCAAGCTAATCACAGGGACATGAAGGCAGCCCATAACATCACTCAAGACACCCCAGAACGCAGGCTATTTCGAGGAGTTCGAACCCCTGAAACACTAGATGCTGCAAATATGCTACATAGTCCAGTTTACGGTTCACTAAAGGTGACCTAAAACGTTGATTAAAAAATTTGAACGACAATCTTCATCCAGAAACTTTACTTCATCAAATAAACTCGCTCAATATTTACCAAAAATCTAACCACAAAAGTACAAGCCACAGAATATGATCCAGGTAGGTTTTACTAATTAACATAGGTCATGGAGCTTCAGACAATTGTCCAATTATAAAACTATGTCTGGTGCATTTTTTCAGTAACTGTGAGATTTTTATTTGAATTAAAAGCATTGATGGAGCCTAACCTTAAGTGTTAAAGTGATCTCCCCCTGCCTCTCAAGCTCCACCAAAACAGCAAGAAGATCAACTTTCAGCAACCTGGACACGTGGGTTTTCATAAAGCTAGTAAGAAGGGCAGCATCATGTTTGACTCTCTTTATCTCCTGAACGACAAACAATGCTTCCTTGCTTATTAATTTCCTGCTCCTCCATAACGCTCCTCTCGGCCTTCCATCCGACATGCCCCTACTTTTCAATGAATTTATGCCAAAACCTGTCCAGTAAGTGATATCGGTGAATATGCTGTACTTAAAACGCCCCAGAGCATTATTTTCTGCTCCAACTCCATGCCCGAATGCAACTTGTGCACACTTCATCAACACCCTCCCAAGGTTGCCTCTTGACATGGCCATTAATTTCCCCGAACTTCATAAGCTTCGTCAATTTGGTTTTAATGCTTAACTAGAAATCGAACTGTATTTCAGAGGAGTGTAAGCTCGCAGAATTATAGGATTCATTGTTGTATCAAAGTTTTGAAGTTTCAATGTATTTTTTTTTAAAACATTGTTCGCAAGTTACAAAGTATGTAGAAATTTTCTCCGGGCCAAATTTAGGTTAATATTTATTAATTTTAATATTAAGTTAGGAGGTGAAATGTGAAGTGGAAAAAAATATTTCGTTGATAATTGAAAATGATTAATTTTGGTGAAAATTTTAAATTTTGACTATTTTGTTTGTATAATGTTTAGGATTCTAACTTTCATAGGTTTAGTTCTTTTTTAATTTCATGTTTTATCATGTAGATATGATATTGTTAGGATTTTTTGTTATTTTTCATTTACTAAATTTGTCTTTGTCTACTTTGTTATTTTGATTGATAATATTTATGGCTATCTTTAGAGGGCGATTAAGTCATTCAAAAAAAAGTTCTCTTGGGTCAATTTATAGAAAAAGGATTAAGTTTACAGTCATGCTAATAATTGAAATCAACAAGTTTTAACATTACAAATGTTCCTAAGATAAATATACAAATTCATGTTCTTTTCAATACACCAATTTGAAATGTTCTTTTAAGGATATGAGATTATATGAAATGGATGTGAATGAATGTCGTTAAATACCAAGACATAGTAACAATTTGTCCAAGCATGTGTTTAGTTAGGTCACAAGGGCTAGTAAAATGGATGGGAGTTAATAAATTTTGAGTTTGAGTTTTAGAAATTTAAGGGCCAAATCTACAATCACAAAATCAATCTCACCTACATAAATGATATTGGATGATAGAATAATATATGTTATGCAAGGAACGAATACCTGAACTTGGTGGATGTAATAAATATGATATGTATGGAAAATTGTGTAGAGACAGATAAGGTGTGAGTAGATTATGGAAATGTGTGTATATGGGATAGATGAAGGCTAGGGGAATGAATCCAACTCCATGCAAATTACTCTTGATATGTAAGTGTATTATGTCATTCTCTCAAAATGGGCACAAAACTAAATGGGAATGTGCATGGGTATGCAAACTTGATCACTATAGTGAGAAGGATGGAGAAATGCAATGCTCTGGTCATGTGGAAGGGGATTGTGCCACCCATTTATATTGCATAAAAATTATTAGGTGATTTTTAAAGGGGTGATATATTAAATTGATAAATTTTGATTCATAAATATAATATTTTTACATTTATTAGTATAAGTATAATATTTTCTAAAAATAATTGTGTTTATATTGTTTGTAATAATATTTTGAAACATTGTGATTCATCGTCAAGATGAAAATAAAGAATTTTTGATTAAAGAATTTCTGAATAAAACTGAACATTATTCATAAGTATTTGTTAAAATATTTTCCTACAACATAAAAGCATGTGTGGGAAACTTCAAATCCTATTTTTTAGTATCACCATTCTTCATTGAACTACATGCT